>NW_006922028.1:2034299-2035681 GCF_000298275.1 Orycteropus afer afer | reverse complement strand
TGGTTCAACTCCACCAGCCACTCCTCGGAAGGAAGGTTGGGCAATCTATTTCCGTAGTGATACTGACTCAGAAACCCAAGGAGGGGTCGCTATGAGTTGGGTCCGACTCGATGGCACAGAACAACAACAACATGGTTTTTATGTATGGGTGGTTTTTACATATGGGTTTCTAGACATACTGAAAAGTTGTTTAGTTGTCTGTCTGTCATGCTATTTGTTTTAACTACCTGTACAATGAAATTGTTCCTGGGTAGCAGAACAGTTAAGCACTTAAGTTAACCAAAAGGTTGATGGTTAAAACCCAGCCAGCAGTGCCTTAGAAGAATGATCACAGCTATTAACCCTATGGAACACTTTTCTAATCTGTAACACTCAGAGTCACCATGAATCAGAATCAATTTGACAGCAACTCGTGTGGTTTTTTTGCTTATGATAAAATTTGGACATAATTTTATATCAGTATGAAGAAGGGAGCTCTGGTGGCATAGTGCCTAAGGCATTGGATTGCTAACCAGAAGGCTGGCAGTTCAAACCCATCAGCCATTCCTCAGAAGGAAGATTGGGCAATCTGCTTCTGTGGAGATACTGCCTTGGAAACCCAAGTGACAAAGAAAATATTAGTGATTATGTTTTCTATCCTAAGACACATCAGGACCACAAGGAAGTTTGTATATTTGGAAGACAATACAGTATAAATCATATACATTGGTTTCATGACAAATGACAGCTTAAAACATCAAAAAAGAAAAAAACCTCTCAGATCTAAGTGATTCCATTCGTATTAAATATGGTTACATACATAATATACATGTTGAGAAGTTGAAACTTTCATTTTCTTATTTGTTGTTGTTAGGTGCTGTCAGGTTGGCTCTGACCCATAGGGACTCAATTTACAACAGAATGGACCCTTTGACCCTGCATCAGCCTCACAATACTTGAGCCCATCTTGTAGCCACTGGGTCAATTGATCTCATTGAGGGCCTTCCCTTTTTTGCTGACCCTCCACTTTTCTTATTACAATGTGCAATTTTTTTTTTTCTTTTTTTTTGGTCTCAGAAGAATCAATAGATTGAAGTTGTCATTTGGGATAGGGAATATTTTAACTAGTGGCAAAATGCAACTTCTAAAGAAATAAAATAAAATGAACTTTTTTTTTTCTTTTTTTTTTGGTCTCAGAAGAATCAATAGACTGAAGTTGTCATTTGGGATAGGGAATATTTTAACTAGTGGCAAAATGCAACTTCTAAAGAAATAAAATAAAATGAACTTACTATTAAGAAATCTCTCCTGAGTGTATCCAAGATCATATATAGGGTTGGCAGACAATGGGCCTATAAGTTCATGTGAATGATCAGAATTCCCAGGTGTATAGTAGAGCTGAC
>NW_006922028.1:2029365-2033624 GCF_000298275.1 Orycteropus afer afer | reverse complement strand
AAAAAAAAAAAGAAGAAAGAAATCTCTCCTGTATGCAGTCATTCCAGGTGTATATGGTTTTTACTCACATATTATCTTAATGCAACAACTACCAAACTTTATGCAATTATGATTCCGTTTTAGTTGTTTTTAGATATCTTTGGAAGCCCTCATTAGTTTTTGTATTTTCTTCTTCATTTGTGGATTTTCCTTCCAGTATTATGTTCTGACAATATTATTCAACTGGCAAAAATCATGAGCAATACCCTTTCAGCTGCCTTTGTGTTTTACCTTCCAGAAAAATGCCCGTGAGTTTTTAATTGGAAAAAATATTTGCTTTAAAGAAGCCACTTTTTCCCAACTCATTAATGTCTACCTGTTCCCAAACGTAGAAAAGACAACCTAATGTTACTGGTGAAATGGAGCAACAGAAAGTTTTTTCTTTCTTTTTTTTTTTTTTTCCCCTTTTCAAGTTCAAACCAGTTGGTGAATAGTTTATCTTTAAAGTTTTTGGTATACTGCTCTACATGATATATGGATAATAAATCACACTTAAGAATTATCTAACACCAACCCATTAAACCAAACCCATTGCTGTTGAGTTGATTTTGACTCATGGAGACCCTATAGGACAGAGTATAGCTGCCCAAAAGGTTTCTAAGCTGAAATCTTTACAGAAGCAGACTATTATGTCTTTTCACCCCAGAGCAGTTAGCAGCTGAGCGTTTAATCGACTGGGGCACCAGGACTCATTATATAACATCAAGAAGCATTTAAATTAGAGTCCTCTACTTTGTCAGAAAGTTTACATGAAAAGAGAAAAAAATTCAATGGATTATCCATTTTTTAGTCCACAACCTGATGGCCAAGCACCCAGATGTACTTATTGAAAATACTTAGATGATTGATTAAATTTTACAGGTTTTTGTATCCAGCAGCCTTACCTTAACAATATCTTACCTTGACTAAGGGAGCTCTGGTGGCATAGTGCCTGAGGTATTTGACTGCTAACGAGAAGGCTGGCAGTTCAAACCCACCAGCCACTCCTCAGAAGGTAGGTTGGGCAATCTACTTCTGTAGAGATACCACCTCAGAAACCACCCAAGGAGGGGTTGCTATGAGTCAAATCAACTCAACGGCAGTGCATACATTGACTAATGTGACTCAATCACTCTGCTAGGCATAGTACAGTAGAAGTTGTTGTTAGGTGCCATCGAGTCAGTTCCAAATCATAGCAACACTATATATAACAGAATGAAATATCACCCAGTCCTGCTTCAGCTTCACAATCCTTACTATGCTTGAGCCCATCATTGCAGCCACTGTGCCAATCCATGTCATTGAGGGTCTTCCCCTTTTTCACTGACCCTCCGCTTTTCCAATCATGATATCCTTCTGCAGGGATTGGTCCTTTCCGACTACATGACCAAAGTAGATGAGACAAACTCTGGTCATTCTGGCCTCTAAGGAACATTCCAGATGCACTTCTTCTAGGATAGACTTGTTCATTCTTCTGGCCGTCCATGGTATTTTCAATATTCTTCCCCAAAACCACAGTTCAAAGGCATTAGTTCTTCTTTGGTCTTCTTTATTCATTGTCCAGCTTGCACATGCATATGAGGTGATGGAAAATACCATGGCTTGGGTTAGGTGCACCTTAGTCTTCAAAGTGACATATTTGCTCTTTAGCACTTTAAAGAGGTCTTTTTCAGCAGATTTGCCCAGTGCAATACGATGTCTGATCTCTCTCTCTCTCTCTCTCTCTCTGAATTGTGCTTTGGGTGCAAATTTACAAAGCAGACTTGTTTTACCCTCAACAGTTCATGCATATTTGATTTCATGACCCCAGTTACAATTCCCAACCATAAAAAACTCTCCTCCCTTCCCCTCCCTTTGACTTCCCATTCTGTGTGCCCTTCTTAACTATGCACTCCTGTCTGTCTAGCTTTCACTCTATGTGAATGCTGCCCCTCTGATGTCTTGTGGCTGATTGCTCTAAGGGGTGCATCTCCCTAGGGTAGGTGGGTGCATCTCCCTGGGGTAGGTGTTCTGCTTGTAGGTATTTCTACTGTTGGACTGAGAGCCAATCCACAGAAGTGAGTCCATTTCCAGGCCCAAAGGATAACCCGGGGCCACAGTCAGGAGTTTCACCAGGTCTCCATCTGACCAGTAATTTTGGTCATTTTTGTGCTTTTGAATTTTGTTCCACAATTTTCCTTCCACTTCACCAAGGATCTCCAATATTGATCCCTTTCTGAGTGGTTGGCATTGGTAGCTAGGCATCATCTAGTTCTTCTGGTCTTAGGGTTGTGAAGGCTGAGGTCCTCATGGTCCATCATATCTTTGGACTAATTGTTTCCAGATGACTTTTCTTTTCTTCACTCTTCTTTGTTCCAGATGAAAAGATACCATGAGTTACATTTGTGTTAGACTGGGTTCTCTAGAGAAACAAAACCAGTAAAGCTTATACATATAGAGAAAGAGAAATTTATCTTAGGAAAATGGCTCACACACTTATAGAAGCCGGAAAGTCCAAAGTTCTTAGATCAAACATTAAGCTGGGGGCTTTTCCCGACTCATGCAGCTGCAAGGGCTGATGAGCTCAAGGTTGGCAGGCAGTATTCTGGCTGTTGACTCCAACAAATGACAAATCCAAGATCTCCAGGCCAAATGGTGGATTGTTCGCTCACGGACAGTTGTAGGCAGCACAACAGAATCTATATCCACAGAAGAGTGTCTCTTTTTCCAGGATGTCCATAAATATACTGGAAGCAGGCCACATCCCTAGGGAAACTCCCTTTCAATGGATTGGCTACTCAAAACATATACATCTGATCCCATCATGGGAACAACCCACATCACAATTGCTTAAACCACACAGAATTATGGTCCAGCCAAGTTGACAGACATTCCAACTATCACAATGTCTTAGATGGCTGCTTGAAAGCTTTGAAGACCAGTTGCTACTTACCAAAGTAGGATGTAGAACAAGATTTTTATGTGCTATATTGTGCCAATTGAGCATGATGTCCCCTAAGGCTATGGTCCCAAGCCTGCAGGTCTGGTGATTTTCTCCCTCAAGATGCTTGGTTGTCTCTGGAAAGCTACTCCAACCTTGTCTTCTGTTACTTCTATAATGTATGTGGATAAATTTGTAGCACAAGTACATATATAAGATTCTCTTCAGCCAAATCTAGCCTCAGTCTTGGGTATATTTCTGTTCACCTACCTCCTGGTATATTTTTGTTCACCTACCCCCACCTGATCTTCTTGCCTGTCTATGCATTTACCCATAGCCTAGTGTTTGGTGCCACTGGTAATACAGTAGTGTGCATGTAATATATTTGCCAATGTTGTCTATATCTTTGTGCACATTTCTGTGTCCTCCCTTTCCCCATTGTCCCCATGCTGGTCACAGACTCTTTCTTACTGTACCTCCCATAACCCAAATGTACATGTGTCTAAAATTTTCCCTCCCCTTTCCTCCCATCCCTGGAAACCAAAAGAGTGAATTTCCTTCCCTGAGTAAACCTTTCCTTAACTTTTTACAACAATGGACTCATACAATATTTGTCCTTCTATGATTGACTTATTTCAATCAGCATAATGTCCTCTAAATTCATCCATATTGTGAGATTATTCTTGTATTCTTCATTATTCTCTAATGTTTCTTCAATATTCTTTTAACATTTCTTTAATATGAATGTACCATAGTTTGGTTATCCATTCATCTGTTGATGGGAATTTAGGTTGTTTCCATCTCTTTGCTATAGTGAATATAGTGTCGTCTGTGATGAACATGGGTGTGCATATATCTATTCGTGTCCTGTCTCTCATCTCTTTAGGGTATATTCCTAGTAATGGAATTGCTGGATCAAATGGTATTTCTATTTTCAGTTTTTTAAGGAAATGCCATACTGTTTTCCACAGTAGCTGTACCACTTTACAGTGCCACCAGCAGTGTATGAGAGTTCCAATCTCTCAGCACCCTCCCCAGCATTTGTTATTTTCTGTCTTGTTGAACTTTGCTGTTATTGCTGGGGTGAGGTGATATCATTGTTGTTTTGATTTGCATCTCTCTAATAGCTAATGTTCATGAGCATTTCCTCATGTGTTTGTTGGCCACCAGTATATCTTCTTTAGTGAAGTGTCTATTCATGTCCTTTGCCCATTTTTGAATTAGATTCTTTGTCTTTCTGTTGAGGTGTTGAAGTTTTCTGTAAAATTTAGAGATAAGCCCCTTGTCAGATATGTCATAGCCAAATATTTTTTCCCAATCA
>NW_006922028.1:2027201-2028255 GCF_000298275.1 Orycteropus afer afer | reverse complement strand
ATGGCACATAACAACAACAACAATATTATATACTATATTTTAGGAGCTCTGGTAGCATAGTGCCTAAAGCACTTAACTGATAACCAGAAGGCTGGCGGTTCAAACCCACCAGCTACTCCTCAGAAGGAAGGTCAGGCAATCTACTTCCGTAGTGATACTGCCTTGGAAACCCAAGGAGGGGTTGCTAAGAGTCAGGTCTGACTCGACGGCATATAACAACAACAATAACATTGTAAATGGTATTGTTTTCCTTATTTCCTTTTCAGAGATCTCTTTGTTGATGTAGAGGAATCCAACTGATTTTTGTACATTGACATTGTATCCTGCCACTTTGCTGAATCTTTCTATTAATTCCAGTAATTTTTTTGTTGGGTCCCTTTGGTTTTCTATGTATATGATCATAATAAGAGATCTGACTTCTTCACTGCTGCTTCTGTGCATGTTGATTGTGGACCAGTAAAATGAAATCCCTGACAACTTCAGTGTTTTTTCCAATCTTTTATCATGATGTTGCTCATTGTTCTAGCTGTGAGTTTTTCTGTTTTCTTTATGTTGATGTGTAATCCATACTGATGACTGCATTCTTTGATCTTCATCACTGAGTGCTTCAAGCCTCTTCACTTTCAGCAAGCAAGACTGTGTCGTCTGTATATTAGAGATTTTTAATAAGTCTTATTTCAATCCTGATGCCGTGTTCTTCTTTATATAGTCTAGCTTCTCAGATTATTTATTCAGCATACAGAATGAATAAGCATGGTGAAAGGATACAGCCCTGATGCACACTCTTCCAGAATTTAAACATGTAGTGTTCCTTTGTTCTGTTTGAATGTCAGCCTCTGAGTTTATATACAGACTCGTAAGCACAATTAATTGTTCTGGAATTCCCATTCTTCAAAATGTTAGCCATAATTATCCATACATTTGAATGACTTTGCATAGTCAATAAAATGCCAGTAAATATCTTTCTGGTATTTTTGTTTTCAGCCAAGATCCATATGATATTAGCACTGATATCTGTCATTCCACATCTTCTTCTGAATCCAGCTTGAATTTC
>NW_006922028.1:2016152-2026427 GCF_000298275.1 Orycteropus afer afer | reverse complement strand
GGTTTTTTTTTTTTCCCCAGAGTAGGTAGAGAGAGTATTCTTCTAGAGCTAGTGCCCCAAATTTGGACTTCTAGCCTCCTATACTATGAGAAAATAAATTTCTTTCCTTTAAAGTTACCCACTTGTATTTCTGTTATAGCAGCATTAAGAAACTAAGACAGGGATGAAAGAAGCACAGTAGGAACTGATGCAAAGTCTCTTCTCCTCTTGGCTTTCTCTGAGCCTTCTTTTCTATATGCTTTCCTCTTTGGAGTCTCTGTGGTAAGAGAGATCTTGACAATATCTCCTCAGGAGTCTCCATCTTGGAAAGTCTAGAAGGACCAGGGTCCCAGTGAACAAAGCCAGTTCTAGTTCATGCCTCAGAAAGTAGGGATGTGTTCAGAGGACTCCACTAACAGATGAAGTGGCAAGGTCTGGAGGATCAAGACAAGGGTCTTGTCCAGGGAAAGAAGATGTCAAGGTGGAGGTCTTCAGCCTGACTCTAGTCTGGAAGAAGGTCAAATGTGATTTAGCACAGCTCACCAGGATAAGAGACTATGGAGGGATTTGTAGCCAAAGTCTTAGCAAGCAATTAAGAGAGTTGATCATCCTGGTGTATCCTCTGTGCAGTGGCTATCCTTGATGATCTAGTGTGTGGTTAGTCAAGCACTCAAGGATTCTGGAATCCCAAAATTGCTACTACATCTTGTACATATACCATATGTAAGGTATTAAACACAATACTCATATCATCCTTAATCTGCAATGCCATATGAAATAGTTGTTAGGATCCCTATTTTACAATAGAGGGACTGAAGTTCAGAGCTATTAACTGATTACTCAGTACTGCAGAGCAAGAGATGGAGTCTATAATCAGCACATTTATTTTGTTCACTTTGCTGACTAAATAAAATCGTATTAAACTCTAAATTAAACTTTGGCTTTTTAAAATGAGTTATCGAAATCTCCATTATAAATCGTTCTTCTTCTCAAATTCATTGATCAATACTTAAACAGTTTCCTTTGGAGTTCTGGTAAAGGAAGATGGCATATGGCTTCACATTGTGAGCCAAGGAGGTGTCTATTCAAGTCAGGGTCTCACCCCTTGTGCAAGGGCTCCACTGGTGACACTGTGCAGTGTGTACTGTGTTCTGTTCTTGCATAAAAGCACTGTGAAGATCACACCACCCTTGAGAGCCCTTAATGAAAATATGACCCCCAGATGGTGCAGTTTCTTGTTGCCTTACTCAAATCCCTGAGCGATGCAATAGTTAACACTCTTGGCTGCTAACTGAAAGACTGGCAGTTTGAGCCCACCT
Source organism: Orycteropus afer afer (assembly GCF_000298275.1). Lineage (NCBI taxonomy): Eukaryota > Metazoa > Chordata > Mammalia > Tubulidentata > Orycteropodidae > Orycteropus > Orycteropus afer. The sequence continues at coordinate 2,025,129 of NW_006922028.1, read as the reverse complement.
AGAGGTGCCTCAGTTTCTGGTAAAATCCAGTCAATGAAAACTCTATCGAATACAGTTCTACTTGACACACATGGTGTCACCATGAGTTGGAATCTACTTGACAGCAAGCAACTAGGTTGGGTTTTTTTTTTGTTGTTGTTGTTGTTCCCTAGCAGAATTCATGTGGGGCACTGTCTGGAAGTATTTTTATTCTCTACCCAGACTACTGCTGGGGGTTGAACAGGAAAAATCTGAATCAAGGCTCTTTTGTTTTTCAGTCAGTAAATGTTTTTTAGGAGTGAACATGCACCATGTTTTGACCTTTGTACAAAAGTTTCCTCTTAATTCATTCTACACTTATTACACACTATTCCTCCCCAACCCCCATGTATGACTATATTTGTGTTTGAGGTCGCAGTAAGTAGTACTGTATATAGCAGTAATTCTTGTAAATAGACTTTTCTGAGCCATAAAATTTATTTAAAGCCTTGTTTCATGAGGGACTTAGATCAGACAGGAGACACAAAGTCATTGAATTGTCGGTGATGGGACATAGGGTTAATCACCTACATAGGCAGGCCTAAAGGAGGGCATGCAGCTGCATGGCCTGGGTACTAGCAATTCTAGTAGGTGGCTTAAGTGTGACTGGCACCTTCTGGAGTTGGCAGTGCACACCCTGAAGATGAATTCGGACAAGAATGATCCTTTGATGAGAAATACATAACCATGAAGACAATGCCACATTTATAAACCAGTGAGGCAAAAATAGTGCAATGCTAACTAGTATGAATCCTGGTGCCAGGTTGTCTGAGCACAAATCCTAGCTTCTCTGTTAGACCTTTTACAACATCCTTAACTTATCTATACCTCTGTCTTATCATCTGTGAATAGGATAAATAGAAGTACCTATTGTATAGGATTATTATGCAATTTGGGTAGCTTATTATTTATAAAGAATATAGATATTGTCTGACATCTCACTCAAAAGACTCACTGCCATTGAGTCAGTTCCAACTTATAGCAACCCCCTTTGGGTTTGCAAGGGTGTAAATCCTTAAGGAAGAAGATTGCCAAATGTTCCTCCTACAGAGAAGTCGGTGGGTTTGAACCACCTACCTTCTGATTACAAAACTCCTTGCCTGACATCTTGTGAGTATTATATGTGTTTTTTTCAATAAATAAAAGAAAATTAATTTGATTGATCATCTATTGATGCTTAGTATAATTATATCTGAATTACATCATCAAGATGCCAATTATTTCCCTCTCTGTTCTCCATTACTGAAATATGTTGTTGCTGAACTGTTTCATTATTTTAAATTAGAATAGCCATTTTTAAATTACTTTTTAAGCATTTTTAAAGACTTGCATACTCTATAGTCTTAAAAAAAAGAGAATGAAACAAAATAAAGCTCTATACCAATTACAGAGATATATATGTATGAGCTTACCTGCTGAAAGTGAAGATGACTTGAAGTACTTATTGACGAAGATCAAAGGCTATAGTCTTCAATATGGATTACACCTCAACACAAAGAAAACAAAAATCTTCACAACTGGACCAATAAGCAACATCATGATGAATGGGGAAAAGATTAAAGTTGTTAGGGATTTTATTTTACTTGGATCCACAATCAACCCCCTTGGAAGCAGTGGTCAGGAAATCAGATGTCATATTGCACTGTGCAAATCTGCTATGAAATGCATCTTAAAGTGTTAAGAAGCAAAGATGTTGCTTTGAAGACTAAGATGCATGTGACCAACCCATGGTATTTTCAATCACGTCATATGCATGTTAAAGCTGGACAATGAATAAGAAAGACCAAAGAAGAGTTGATGCCTTTGAATTATGGTGTTGGTGAAGAATACTGAAAATACCATGGGCTGCCAGAAGAACAAACAAATCTGTGCTGGAAGAAGTACAGCCAGAATGCTTCTTGGAAATAAGAATGGCCAGATTTCATTTCCTCTACTTTGGTCATGTGGTCAGAAGGGACAATTTCCTGGAGAAAGATATGCTTGGTAAAGTAGAGGGTAAGCAAAAAAGGGGAAGACCCTCAATGAGATGGATTGACACAGTGGCTGCAATGATGGGCTAAAATGTAGCAAAGATTATGAGGATGGCACTCAACTAGGCAGGGTTTCATTCTGTTGTACATCAGGTCACCTGAGTTGGAGCCAACTTGACAGCACCTAACAGCAACATGTACAAGAATGTTCTTTGTAGCATTGTTTGTAACAGATGTAGTAGGTAGCAACTTAGATGATCATTAGTAGAAGACAGGATAAATTGTGACATATTCATAAAATGCAATAATATATATTGTCTTAGTTATCTACTGCTGCTATAATGGAAATACCATAAGTGGATGGCTTTAGAAACAGTATTTATTCTCTCACAGATTCAGAGGCTAGAATTCTGCCTTTAGAGAATCAGCTCTAGGGTTAGTCTTTCTCTCTCTGCTCTGAAGGAAGGTTCATGTTTCCTTTCAATGTCTGTGACCTCAGCATTCTTTGGAGTTCTACCTGTGTATTGGCATCAATCTTCCCTTGAGTCTAGGAGCTTCTCAGCACAGGGACTCCAGATCCAAAGGATATACTCTGCTCCTGGTTCTTCCTTCTTGATGATAATCAGGTGCCTCCCACTCTGTTTACTTCTCTCTCCTTTTATGTCTTGTAAGATAAAAAGTGATACAGGCCACACCCCAGGGAAACTTCCATTACATCAAATCAAGGCTGTGACCTGATTAAGGGTATTGTATCCCACCCCAATCCCCTTACAACTGATTGGCTTATCAGATCAGATCACATCATAGAGGATTATTACATAACTGTCAAACCACTGAGAATCATGGCCCAACCAAGTTGACACATATATATAATTTGGACAGGAGGACAGAGGGTACAATTCAATCCATGATATATATGTGTGTGTGTGTGTGTGTGTGTGTGTATACATATATATATATATACACACACACACACATTTAAAATAAATGAATTAGCTCTACATGAAGCAACAGGTTTCATATTAAAACAATGTTAAACCCAAAGGAAACTAGAATGATAGGCACAGTATGAGTGCTTTCAAGTAAAGTCTCAAAATAGACCAAAGAAAGTTTATACTATTTTGAATACATTTTTGTTGTTAGCTGCTGTTCAGTCAGCTCCAAGGCATGGCAACCCCATGCACAACTAGATTGCACTATTGTGATTCATAGGGTTATAATTGGCTGATTTTTTAGAAGTAGATCACCAGGCCTTTCTTCCTACTGTGTTAGCCCCACTGAAACTTGTTCAGCATCATGGCAACACGCAAGCCTCCACTAACAGACAGTAGTGGTGGCACTTGAGATACATTGGTCATAACTTAAACCCAGGTCTCCTACATGGAAAGCAAGAATTCTGTCACTGAACCCTCATTACCTCCTTTGGGTACATATACATACGTAGAAAATGTGTAACAGAAACTGGAACATGAGGGATACTCAACAATGTCAAGATGGTGATTTGAGTAAGGGGGGAAGGAAATGAAATCTGGTAGGGTCAGAAAGGGGGATTCAGATTCATCCATAACATTTTATTTTTCTCTCTCACACACACAGAGATCTGAAGCAAGCATGGCAGAATATGAATATTTATTAAATAAGAGTGAAGGATATATCATTACATCCTTACATTATTCACTGATCTTTTCTTTTTATTTGAACAAATGCAACATACTGATGATAAAAAAAATAATAAAACACATTTAAATGCAAAACCACAATTCTAAACTGTCCTCCCCTGGACTTTATTATGTCTTCTAATTAATGAAAAAAAAAAGTATTTCAAAATATTAACGTACGACTAGTTATGCTAGTATTTCTTATGCATGACACTATTTCATGAGGTTTGCAGAGTGCTTTGGCATGGGGGCTCTAAGGAATGGGTTTACATTATTCTAAAAAAACTTAATGGCCTATGGTACATCATTGTTAATAGGAATCATGTAGGTATACCCCACAAGCAATCCTTTTAAGAGTTGGGTTTTTTTGCCTAGCCAAGTATAAAAAGCACCCACATGGCTTCTTGGAGAATTCTGCTAAGCAAATATGTTGTATGTTTTCAAGTACTTCAAAAAAAACAATATGAAAGCATCTACTATATTTAGGGTATTTTGCTTTGCACACTTCTTTAGCAGAACAGAAATGCAACTAATCATTTCCTTGAATCTATGTAATGAACTGCACTTTGAATGTTTTATTGATTGGTGGAACAAACAGCACCATGAACCTGGAATTTCACCACTACATATTAGGCAAATCCAATTTTCTGTTCATTGTGTAAATTAACTAGGACAATGACCTTTTTGTATTTGTGACTTTAGAATTGGAACTTTGAGGTTAAATATGCCCTTGACCCTTTTATGTCCTATGTACAGTGTAATATGTGTTAAAAAAAAAAAAAAAAAGTTCCCTAATTAGATTTTGTCAGATGTTATCTACACTCTTACTAGAATACAATTTTCTTGTCTGACATATGAATGTTTATAGTAGATATATTTTAAATACCTCAATTTCAGTACTATTTAACATTGCCAGTATTCTCAGATAATTAAACATGAATTGTATTCATATATTCTGTGTTATTTACTGGCTGCCAACCATGTGTTCTAGAGATAAAGTAATGAACAAGACAACATGACTCTCTTCAAATTGTTAATAATCTAATGAGTATAGAGTCAAAAAAACAGATAATCACATTGCAGTGAGATAAGTATATATGTGAGTTAAACAAAGATGCTAAGAGAGTGACTCACGAGGAAACCCAACCCAGTCTAGAGTGGTTAGAGTGTCAAAGAAGGCTTCCTGATGGAAGTGTTTATGCTGATCCTTCATTTGAAAGACTGGAGGAAGAATAACCCAAGCAGAGGAAATAGCACATTGGAAAGTCCCCCAAAGCAAGAGAGCATATACTTGACCAAATGTTCAGGTCATTTTTTTTGCAATACTTTGTGTTTTAAACCATACTTTGTGGTTTTATCTCTTGGAATTCCCGGCACAAGTCATCCTGAGGCTGGCCAGGAGAAAGCAACCATCAGATAGTTCTAGCATTGATCCTTAGTCCAATGCCTAGGCCCCACACAAAACCAAGTATATCAGAATTTCTAGAGGTTGGACCCAGGCATTGGAGTTTTTCTAAAAGCACTGCAAGTGATGTGCATGTGCAATCAGATTGATAATCACTGATTTACAAGATAAGTTGGATAGATGTGCTGATTTAGCCACCATGTATAAAAGTAAAAGGGGAAGAAATACTGTGCAAAGACATTTCTGAAATGAGCTGGCTGCAAACAATAGCCTGGGGGATCCCAATCACTAGTGATGGACCTAAGCGCAAAACCAGAATGAGAATGGCTCATATACTAGAACTGTCTCTTAACATATTCCAATAGATAGTTCTTCACAATTTTTCAATTCATTAATCTAGTTATGCCAAAATACTTAGTCATTCCTTACTATTTATTATTATTATTTTTCAGATACTAGGTGCTGTGAATAAATACTTGAGTAAAACAGTAACTCTACCATCTGAAAACTCCCTGTCCAGTTAGGTGCCATCAAGTCGATAGTGACCCCATGTAATAGAGAGTAAAATTGCCCCATAGGGCTTTCTAGGCTGTAATTTTTATGGGAGCAGATATCCAGGATGATTTCTGGAGCCACTGGGTGGGTTCAAACTGCCAACCTTTTGGTTAGCAGCAAGCACTTAACCTTTGCACCACCAGTGTTCCTCTCCTCATGCAGTGAAAAGGCAAATTTTAAGTAATCATAATCATGTGAACATACTATACAGGGTTGGGTATATGTTGCCCAGCTGGGGAGGTGAGGACCAGCAAAAGATCAGAGAAGATCTAAATTTGAAGAATGAATAGGTAATAGGGAGTGCAGTCCATGGAGACAGAAAGATGTCTTGTGTCCCTGATGCATAGGCTGAGAAATGTGTGATATCAATAACAAGGCTAGAAGAATTGAATTGATTGTAGAAGGTCAAGAGACCCTTTCCCATTGCTGCCAACTAGGCACAACCCAACTTTTGATATTCTCTGTAGCTTGAAAGTTTTGTGTTCACAAATCTCCATAGTGTTGTAAAGGCCACCTCTAATGAAGGTCATTGGAATAAGCCAAAGGCTGAAATCAGGAGTTCAGAGTTTTGAGTTGATTCAGAGATAGGTGAGGAATTGGGGTGCTCTTGAGGACTTTGAAGATAAGGTTTATTTCAGGTCAGAAATATATATGAAAACAAGGATGAATAACTAAGATATTCAGTCTGTCCTGATGCTACCAGCTTAAGAGGCAAAATGGTGAAGGTTACAGTTGTAGGCAGCATTAGGACCATGGTCCTATGTCACTCTTTTCCATCTGAGTGACCTCCAACTTCCTCTTTCTCCCCATTATTCAGGTACCACCAGAATACATGCATGTCCAAAGCTGAGTGAGCAATCGTGGTGGCATCTCAGGTCTGGTGCCAAACACAATCCTTTTTCCATTTAGGTACCCTCTTTTAATTTCTAACTATTCCACTACCATCCTGGAGTTTAGAATGATTTGGTCTTCCTGAGTTTATACAGCCCTGCTGGCACACCTGCACTTTTATTTTTTAAAAATAATGTAAAAAATACATTAGTTTTTACATAACGTAGTGAAATTTTTCTTCATTCATAAGAAAATGTGTAGCATGGTAATATAATACTCCTCTCAGTCTTATTCTGGCATGGAAGCTAATTTGAAGACCTGAAGTCTACAATGAAGGCTATCAGCTAAGTATGAACATATGAATCTTTGTCATTTTGATTCATTTGTTCAGTTAAACATTTGTAATGTTAGGGAATCCCTAGGTTAACAAACAGGTAACACACTGAGCTCTTAACTGAAAGGTAGGCAGCTTGGGTCTGCTCAGAGGCTCCTCTAAAGAAAGGCTTGGGGGTCTACTTCTGAGAACTCAGCCCCAGAAAACCCTGTGGAGCACGATTCCCTTCTGACACCCTTGGGATCACCGTGACTCAGAATCAAGATGACAGCAACTGCTTTTTTTAAGGTTATGGCCAGAAAAAAATGTAAGGCTACAATATTTTAAAATCTTTTTTATTATACAGCTTATTATGTGTCAAGAACTTAGCTCATTTCTTCTTCACTTTGTTAACATAGGAGAAGAAAATCTCCTGGCAATTTTACGAAGACGATGGTGGAAGTATATGATCCTGGGACTCATAGACCTGGAGGCAAATTACCTGGTGGTCAAAGCTTACCAATATACAACCCTGACCAGTATTCAGGTACTAGTATTTCTTCTTTCTTTTTCGGCTTTCCCATTTCCAGATATAGTTTACTTTCAATTTAGATTCTTGGGGAATCTGAATTTAATATTCTATCTGTCTTAATAATTTTTCTTAATTCAATATCTTTTTCCTCTTTGTTATGCAAACATACAATAACCATGTGATACTGCAGGAAAATAACTTGTGGCTTTGAATGCTGCCAACTAATTCTATGTCAGCCGGAGAATTAACATGTATAAAAATAAATCTATTTTAATCACAACTGATAACATTTTAAACAATCCAAATGCTTAATAATCTTTTCTTTTAACTTTTTTTTATGTTTTACATTTGCAACTTGGAGAAAGTAATTTTCCTAAAGGGGCAGGATTAAATACCTGAAATATTTAATTTGTGCTTGAAGATGGCCATTGTGTTTTATTTCTTCCTCTCTTTCCCTCACACGTATGCACATGCACACAGGCACACACACATGCATAAGCACATGCCAAGTTTAACTTGGTTCTTCACAATTTCTGTCAGACATTTAGATTCCTGACTAAACCATAAATAATAAGCTTGACTATTTTTGTTTCAACCACATTTCTCTTTTTTATAACAAGAGATTATGAATTTCATAGCCATTCCAAACTCCAGGATAAAACCAATATAAACCATTGTTCATGCTTTGGATATAACTTAGATTTGATACTTCAACAACTTTCATGCCATCCCATTAATTTGCTTACAGAAAACAATAACAAAAATGGAGAGACAAAGAAGCAAACAAAGTGCCTGAATAAATTTAGATATATAGATTGGATGGGAAGCAATCTAAGCCTGATTTAGATTTCCCACCATCTGATTTACAAAATGAACTTCAAAGATGTCTTGAAATAAAAGTGATTAGAGGAAGCATTTTGGCAGGACCATTTCCATGCACATATTGTATTCTGAAAACATCTGTGGGATCACGTCCCTGGTAGTGATGCCTACTGAAGCAGGAAAAGATCCTTCCCTCTCAAGTTAATCATTAAAATTCTGTGACTTTGGACTTATATGAGAAGTGATACAAGGCAATAGCTAGACTCACAGTGAGAACCCAGAAGTAATGCAGTCTACCTTTTGGCACTGCTCTTTGTATGTAATACTTATGCTTCCTTTTTGGAACCTTCTTTCTCCAACTTTAAAAACACTATTCTTTCTGATGCATTCCAATTGTGGTGTTGGCAAAGAACATTGAATATACCATGGATTGCCAGAAGAATGCACAGATCAGCCTTAGAAGAAATATAACCAAAATGCTCCTTATATGCAAGGATGGCACAACTTCAGCTCACTTGCTTTGGACACAGAGTCAGGAAAATCCAATCACTAGAAAAGGACATAATGTTTGGTAAAGCAGAGGGTCAGCTCAAGTGAGACAAAACTCCAATGAGATGGAGTGGCACAATGGCCAAAACAATGGACTCAGACTTAGCAACAATCATGAAGATGGCACAACTCAATGGCAACTAACAACTCTTCCTGAAATTGACTGCGTGCTTTATTTCCCACCTTTGCCACTATGAAAAAGAGACTCCTCCCACACCTGTGGTTTCCAGCCAAACAAAGAACAGGCAAGTGAGTTAAACATTTACCTCAAGTAGACACACACCCTGGAGAGAACAATCATGGGAGAAGGAAGGGCTGCTTATG
>NW_006922028.1:2000239-2015672 GCF_000298275.1 Orycteropus afer afer | reverse complement strand
GCATCTTGAAAGCAGGGACTATAACTTTTCAGGTTTCAACTATAAAGCTTCCTGGTACAGAATCACGCATAAATATACCAAATATAAAAATGGTTAACTCATCACCATAGGACTCCACTAGTAAGTTTCCTCACTTCAGTAAGACCTCTCTGAATTCCAAGAAAAGACACCAGAATAGTTGCAGATTCCAAAGTAAGAAAAATTAAGCATGTATCTCTTCTTTAGCAACAATAGATTTATGGTATCTCCATGTTCACCTCTCCATAAAATAAAGCTTAAAAGTGGGGGAAAAAGAGATATGTCGTAGTTATAAGTTATACTAACAATTGAGCATACTGTATACAAATGAGTATTTAATGAAATAGGTGAATTTGCCATTAATTTTGAAAACTTCTCATGTGTTCTATGACATTTGCTTGAATGTTGGAAAAAAAAGTCATGGAAACAAAAATCAATGGCAGTGTCCTCTGTGTATATCAACAAATTATTTAGTCCAGTTAATGATCTGAAGTTGCCACTAACAAAGTATTCTTTTGATTTCTCTTCCCAACTTTCCTTTTTGTTTTCTCTCCTCTTCTTCATCTAGTGGAAACAGGCCATAGCAGTAGGCTGTCTCCCACCATAGTGGCCCTGGAAACATCGTATTTCCCCCTCATATTAACCATGCTTTCTTATCCTTAATACTATTACTCAAACTATTTCTACTACTCACAACATCACTCTCTCCTCCATCCCCTACTCATTGAATTTTATTTATTTCAAGACACTCTGTTACCATTGAGGATGTTTTCAAATTACAAATAATGAAAGCCCAACTTAAACTGTCTTTAATAAGGAAATTTCTTGATTCTCATATTTAGAATATCTAGAGAAAGGGCAGCCTTCAGATAGCTAAGCAAATGGTTCAGTGATCATCAGGGGCTGTTTCTTTTCATCCTTCCCCTCTGCTAGCTTCCTCCTACATCTGGCTGCTCTCATGGATATAAGCCAGCACAAACCAGGACTAAATGATTGTACCTCCAGGGACAATGGGAGACAGAGAGGCTGCTTCCCCACAAATATGAACAAAAGCCCAGAGCTCTATTCTGATGGGACAGGGATGACCAGGGGAATCCTGTGAGTGAATTGCCTTAGATCTAGGCTCTGAAGCAACATAGGATGGGATTTCTCTGACTGGTTAAGATAAGTTTTGTTTTTGTGGGTTTTTTGTTTTTTCAAAAAGGATTCCCACTAGCCTTTTGGAGTGGGACAGTTTTTCATTGAGTGTGACAGTTTTTCATTTTGTACGTGCTTGAACAATTTCTCTTAGAAAGATCAGCACGAGGCCGGTCCCCATGAGGCGGAGGTCAAAGATGTCCCAAAGGTCCAAACTACCATGCCACTCCATCATTTCAGACATTAACTCCTCCTCCTCCTCCCAGTAATTTCCCCAGTCTTAGGGTACTGTATTTTGCTGTAACGCCTCACAGAACTCACAGACAACCAAGGGTTTGTCTCACGTAGTAGTGGTGGAGGCTGGCAGGCTGGCGAGTCCCGGGTCCGTGAGTAGGTCTGGCGGATCCTCCCAACCCTCGGGGTTTGATGAACCTCGATCAGCAGATCAGATGATGGCTGCTGTCCCAAATCCAGGGGTGAGATGAGGATGATCCAAGACACAAAGCCGGAGCAAGAGGAGAGCGAATCTTCCCAGGAGATTTGTAGGTATACCCTCAGGGAAGCTAAGGGTGGTGATTTGAATTACACCCTCCAGCAAGGCAGGACTCAAGATACATTCTACCTGTGTTGCCCCAACAGAATTAACCTAAATCCCATCACAGAGTTGATTGCCAGTCATTATAGGGAATGACTACTACCAGCTGCCCAGCCAAGTTGATACCTGATCTTAACTACCACACCACCCCAAACAGGCATGGATAATGGGATTTACAAAACATCACAGAAAGGAGGACAATGGCTAGAAGGGCCACATCAAGCAATTCACTGCAGTACGTCTCTTCCCTACTTTGCAGGTCCTTTAACATTCCTCTGCCCACTAAATGGCAGTAACATATCCCAGCTTTTGTAACAACCAAAAATGTCCCCATAGATTTTCAATTGGCCCCTAGCAGTGGGGTACTATCTCTGTTGCAGATCATTGGCTAAGACCAATGTCCACCCATTCCTGAAGTCAGGTTGGTGTCCTATCAGTCCTACCAAATCACACGGCTATTTGGTGATCACCTACTGAGGAAGGATGAGGTGAATTATGCTCAGGGAACAACCTTAATGTCTCTATACCCAGTTTACCTCCCACTTCACTTCAACAAGCTTCACAATGAGAAAAGATGTCTCTCTGTCCTGTTCTCCCATGCACTGTTTTTTAGCTCTGCCTTCACCGTCTGTCTAACGTAAAAATGATATTTATATATTCCCATCTACTCTACCAAACTGTGAGTTCTTTCACATCAAAGATGGTTTATTCTTTACCTTTGAATCTCTAGTATCTAGTAGAAAACCAGCACACCCTAGGTATTCAACAGATTTTTAAAGAATTTCATTAAGTTGCACTGATTTCCGGTGTTTTGGGGGCAGGGAAACTCCCACCAGTCACCTGCCTAAATGTAGACACCTCCAGAATGTCTATTCAGCAATCGTAGGGAAAAGAAGAGAGGAATGTTGTCTTTGTGGCAGAACTAGGTACATTTGCCTGTAGTCAAAAATTGTAAATGGTCCAAGAGAGAATGAGGAGTGACTTCCTCTTTGGGAAATGTGTAATTCTTCCCATGAGGAGAAGTTTCAAGTCAACTGTTGTTTTTTATGTTAAGCATTAAAATGCAGCCAAATATTATTTTATTAAATTCTATGGAGTGTATTAAAAAATATATATATTCATTTTTTGTGAACAGTGGAAATTGATTCTTAATAGCTGATCCCTCAAAACTCAGGTCTTTAGTTTAACTTATGCTGTTTCTCACCACTAATCCATCCTTCCACCTCTCATATTAGTTGTTTGGCACTCTATTTAATATATCATTTTATGAAAAGGTTTAACTCAATTCCATAGTGAGGCAGAAAAATAACAATTTCCCTAAAATATCAACTGGCTTTAATTATAATTAACTGCAGAAGGGACAGGGGAAAGTAAAAAAGCAAGTTCAATCTGAGTTCTAGAATACATACAATAAATAAAACTATTAAATAATAATAAATGATCAGAACAAAAGGCATTTGCTCTGGGAACTGTGACTCCACTGCCATTTAGTAATTTAATTCTATTTATAGATTGCAAATCAGAGGAACTGGTAAGAACTTCTAATGATTTTCCCTTGTTTATGGAAATAATAATTAAGACTATGAAATATGTTCAGTCTTTAGTTTTTACTCATATTAATCAATAGGGAAAATATATTTATGAAGCATTTGAGAAATGTGCTACAGGTGATATTAAAGGACATGAATCAGTCTTGCGCTCCAGGAACTATGAACTAGTAAAGGGGATAAGAGGTACTGTATAATGACAGTAACTCCAATGACAAGAGAAGAGATGTTAAGTGCTATGATTTTCAAAGGAGGCAGAGACAATGTTCACTTGCAAAGGCAAGAAAGTACCCATTGAGATTGGATAAAACGAGAAGAAATAGTGGGTACAGCTTTGGACATGGAATGAACACATGACAGAGCTTGGAGGCAGAAAGGCTGAAAAATATTATTGGAGAACAATGGTTATTCTAGTTTTATTCACATAGTCACTTGACAAATAATTACTGAGTATTTTGTATGTTCGAGACACTGTGTTAAATGATTAACACACTCATGAGCAAAAACAGATACTGTTTTTATTCTCATGTAGCTTCCACTTAAGTGGAGAAGGCAGCCTTTAATCCAATAACCAAATGAATGGGTGTATAATTAAAATTGGAGATAAGCATTGTGAAGGAAAGCAGCACAGTTCTATGAGAACATTTGTCAAAACAGCATTACCTAAATTGGGGATCCACCACTCATCTGTCAGTTTGTCATGTGGTGGCTTGTGTGTTGCTATGATGCTGGAAACTATGCCACTATGGTGTTTCAAATACCAGCAGGGTCACCCGTAGTGGACAAGTTTCAGCAGAGCTTCTAGACAGACTAAGACAGACTAAAAAGGATCTGGAGATCTGCTTCCAAAAATTAGCCTATAAAAACCGTATGGATCATAACATAATATAATATAGTGCTAGAATAGGAGCCCTGTAGGTTGGAAGGCACTCAAAATGCACAAAACAAAACTAGCCCATTTCCATCAAGTTGGTTCTGACTCATAGGCATCCTGTAGGACAGACTAGATCTGACCCATAAGGTACCCAAGGCTACAATCTTTACAGAAGCAGACTGCCATATCTTTTTCCCATAGAGTGGCTAGTGAGTTCAAACCACAGACCTTTTGATTAGCAGCTCAGTGCTTTGCCACTGTGCCACTGTGCTCCTTTAAAAAACACAGTGTTCATAATCATGGATTTGAGCATATCAACAACCTAAAGATGGCTCAGGAACAGACAACATTTTGTTCAGTTGCAGATGGGGTAGCTATGAGTGGGAGCCAACTCAGTGGCAGTTATTGTTGTTGTTAGGTGCCATCTCATTGGGTCCAACTCATAGTGACCCTATGTACAACAGAATGAAACACTGCGCAGTCACGCGCCATCCTCACAATCAACGCCATTCTCGAGCCCATCGTCACAGTCACTGTGTCATCCCATCTCATTGAGAGTCTTCCCCGTTTTGGCTGACCCTCTGCTTTACCAAGCATGATGTCCTTCTCCAGGGACTGTTCCCTTCTGACCATGACCAAAGTGTAAGACAGGAAGTCTGGCCATTCTCACTTCTCAGAAGCATTCCATCTATACTTCCTCCAAGACTCATCTGTTTGCTCTTCTAGCAGTCCATGGTACATTCAATATTCTTTGCCAAAACCACAATTAAAGTACATTAGTTCTTCTACAGTCTTTATTATTCATTGTCCAGTTCTTACATGCATAGGGAAAAAAAAAAAAAACACTCCCGTCAAGTCGGATCTGACTCCTAGCAACCCCTCCTTGGGTTTCCAAGGCAGTATCACTACAGAAGTAGATATGGAAAATACCGTCGTTTGAGTTAAGTGCACCTTATTCTTCAAAGTGACATGTTGCTCTTTAATACTTCTTTAAAGAGGTCTTTTACAGCAGATTTTCCCAGTGCAATGTGTCTTTTGATTACCTGACTGCTGCTTCCATGGGTGTTGATTGTGGATCCAAGTAAAATTAAGTCATTGACCAACTTCAATCATTTCTCCATTTATAATGATGTTGTTTATTGGTCTAGTTGTGAGTATTTTTGTTTGTTTATGTTGAAGTATAATCCATGCTGAAGGCTCTAGTCTTTGATCTTCATCACTATGTGCTTCAAGTCTTCTTCACTTTCAACAAGCAAGGTTGTGTCATATGCATATCTCAGTCTGTTAATGAGTCTTCCTCCAATCCTGATGAAGGGAAGAGTGGTACAAGATAAGCTGGAGGAGGAGGCAAGGGCCAGACTTCACAAGTCTTGATGGCCAGATAAGATACTTGACTCATTAGGCTAAGTTCTATGGAAAGCTACCAGAAGATTTTTAGCTGGAAGAGAATGTAACAAAATCTAAGTACTAAAGTTAACCCTGGTTTTGGTGTGGAGAATGGACTAAAGCAATGGATACTCATTAAGGAATAGTGGAAGATACAATCAGAAAGTTAAGTTGGGGCCATTTTTAGGTGGTCCTCAATGCCTACTTAATTTTGTAAGTAAAGATAGCTCTGAAGGTTTCTGAGGAGAGGACTGATGGTATATGACAAAAAAAAAAAAAAAAACACCCTTTTAAAAGCACATTTATTTCAACAAGAGAGTCTTTAGTAGTAATTGGCAAAGCACCAAATATTCTAGCCACTCTATAGGAAAAAGATAATGGCAGTCTGATTCTGTAAAGATTGTAGCCTTGGGCACCCTATGGGTCAGTTCTACTTTGTCCTATAGGACTCCTATGAGTCAGAACCAACTTGATGGAAATGGGCCTTCTGATTCTCTCACAAACAGAGATGTAGAACAGAGACATGAAGAGCCACTCCTTGTTTTCTCCTAACTGTGGTTAAATGTATAAGCAATTGATACATGAAGCATAAGAGGAAAAGTACATTTTGAAGTAAGTATAGACACAGGAAATAGCAAAATATTGTATAGAGAGTCCCTTAAACCCTTTACTCAGCTTCCTCCAATAGTGGTATTTTATATGATTTTAGTATATCAAAAACAAGAACTGACTGTTAAATACTATAAACTACAGCCCTTATTCCGTTTTCATCAGTTTTTACTTGAACTCATTTTGTGTGTGTGCTTGCATGTGTATGTATTCTGTGTACTTGTATCCCATGTATAGATTCATGTAGTCATCTTTAAAAAGAGAAAACAGAAATGTTGCATCGCCATAAGGGAATTCCCTTGTGCTACTCCTTTGTAATCTCATCTCATTCGTTTCACCACCCCGTTCCTGTCACCTGGCAACCACTAATCTGTTCTCTAGCTACATACTTCTGTCATCTGGAGAATGCTATATAAAATGAAGTTGTACTTTGTATAATCTTTTGAGACTGCTTTTTTTCACTGAGTACATCTCCTTTAAGTCCATCCAAACTGTTGCAATTTGTCTCTTTGTATTGCTGAGTAGTATTCCATGGTATTAATATACCAGAGTTTGTTTAACCATTCACTTACCTGTTGAAGAACAGTTGAGTTGTTTCCAGTTTGGAGGCTATTACAAATAAAGCTGCTATGAACATCCAGGTATTATTTCAGCATAAGTTTTTATTTCTGTGGGCTAAATGTCCAAAAGTTCAACTGCTGAGTCATGTGGTAAGGGCATATTTAATTTTATAAGAAGCTATCAAACAACTTTACAGAATGGCTCCGCATTGTACATTTCCATCAGAAATGTATGGGATCCGTTTTCTCCCCATTCTTTCTAGAATTTGGTATTATCATTCCCTTTTTTTTTTTTTTTTTATCTTAGCCATTCTAATAAATGTATAGAATTATCTCTCCATGGTTTTAATACATATTTTATAATGGTTAATAATGTTGAATGTCTTTTTGGAAAAATGTTTTTTAACTTTCCTTTGTAGACAGAAGTGATAGAAAGTTAACATTAGCAACACAGACAAAATTTATGCAAGAAAAAGATGATGAAAGATAGACATTGAAATGAAGAAATCGTTTGTTTTTTTTTTTAGCAAGTGAAAAGAGAGAAATACTATTATGTTGGATTTATAAGGATTTTATTCTAAAGGCACAGTTGTGGGTTTGCATCTCTTGACTTGTAGAGGATGAATAGATTGTACCTGTGACTTTGAGACAGATTAGCAATGACATTTGGACAAATTTAAAAAGCGATGCTATTTTTATAGCTGTGCTATATGAACCATTTTAGTGGAAATATCAGCTTTACAACTTCTCACCCAAAGATTATTCATCTTTCTTCAGCCATGTAGTACTGAATTGCAAAGAGATTAAACTAGTGTTTCTGTGAAATAAAAAGAGAACAGGTCTCTTCAAACATGTTGATTTGATAATTAAAATTAACTCACATTGGAAATAGTTTCCAGTGCCCTGCTAACTGGGCTCAGAAGTCTGGGCCTCTAGCATATTTTCTCTTTCACATAGTGCGTATCCCAGAGCTCTTCTCACTCTTCCAGACAGTTTCCATCGGGAGCAAGGGACAGAAAATAATCCCTCTAGCCCTGATTATTTTACTTTCTGCCCCAGTCTCTGATTTGGGTATGTTAGTAGAAGTTAATACAGACCAAAACCCAACCTCCCCAATGTGCAGTGTGATAGCCAGCCCTGAGACTACTTCTGTGGGCCACAATTTGTTTCATCATTTAAGAAAAGGCTCAGGATTTCTTGGCAGGCCAAGCCTTTTCTATTCTTGGCCAGTTATTAGAGGTTCCATCAGAAAATTCTAGGTAGGCTCTTTCAGAATTTTCAACACCCATTCGTCAGTTTGTTGTATTTTGATGCTGTGATGCTGAAGCTGTTGTTGTTGTGTGCCGTCGAGTCGGCCCCGACTCCTAGCGACCCCTCCTTGGGTTTCCGCGGCAGTTATCACTACGGAAGTAGGATTGCCCAACCTTCCTTCCAAGGAGTGGCTGGTGGGTTTGAACCGCCAGCCTTCTGGTGAGCAGTCAAGTGCCTTAGGCACTATGCTACCAGAGCTCCCGATGCTGAAGCTATGCCACCGGTATTTCGAATACCAGCAGTCACCCGTGGCAGACAGGTTTCGGTTGAGGTTTTCTAGACTTAAGACAGAATAGGAAGAAAAGCCTGGTGATAAACTTCTGAAAATCAGCCAGTGAAAACCCTCTGGATGACAACTGAGTGTTTTCTAACGTAGTCCTGGAAAATGAGCCCCTAGGTTGGAAGACATTCAAAATATATACTGGCCACAGTCATGAATCGAAGCACACCAATGATCACAACAACGGTGTACGACAAGGCAATGCTTTGTTTCATTGACATGGGGTCACTGTGAGTCAGAGCCAGCTTGATGACAAACAGCACAACAGACAATTAAGTTGCATTGGATATAGAGGAAGACCAGGTACTTTGTGCCTTCTCATGTGTCACTTTAAGCAATAGACTTGACATATATATCCTTCATTGATTTTAAAAAATACCAATGCTCTGTCTTGGGGATGAGGACATAAACATTTATCAGGCCTGAACTCCACTGTTGGAAGCGAGGAAGTAAATACACAGCTACATTAATGGTTAGAATATACTATAGTTCACTCAAAACTCACTATGATTCAACTCATAGTGACCCCTCCTTGGGTTTCTGAGGCAGTATCTCTACCGAAGTAGATTGCCCAATCTTCCTTCTGAATACTATAGTTATGTTGTGAAAAGAGCATGCATTCCACTCTGTGGAGACGTAGGAGAGAGGTACTACTTCCCACCCTCTGGATTCACCTAACTCTGGTTCCATACTCTAGAACTTACGATACACCAGAGAAAGTCACTAAACAGACTTTATTTGAAGCCAACTAAATATTTCCACCTCCTTGGATGAGCCTAGAGAGAGAGAATGCCTATGTACATTAGAGACAGTTCCCATGGGTTTGAGTTTACGATTATGAATTCAGCTGCTAAGACTGCATTTCCTTTATCCTTGCCATTTTTACCTGCCCCTGGTGCAGGATTGTGGAAGCTTAATGACTATTCAAGAGACATTTTAAAGTACATTTGCAGGCAAAGCTTTCAAAAGCAGATAAAGTTCTTACCCCCAAAGGTAACATGATATTCTGAATCTCTTTCAGATTTTTTAATTCCAGACTTCCTATTTCCATGATTGTGAAAATAACTTAAATACATAGCAGTTCAAATCTAAGTGTTTGACCAGGTGCTGCAGAGTTTTCTATCAGTCTTCTGTCCTGATGCTGTACCCCGGCTTATCATCAGAGGAAAACATTAAACTATATTCTGTCTCCATTTGTTCCATTATTATTTCTATCCCTAATGAAAATTCTATGAATCACAATGATCGGATCCATAACCAATCATGAGGATGGCACAGGACCAGCCCGCACTTCATGCCGTTGTGAATGAGGTCACCATTACTCAGGGGTCCGTTCAATAGCAGCTGTCAATAACTACAACAATGTGTTTTGTTTCTTTCAATGTGTTCTATAGAACTCCCTTCTACAGAAAGAAGCTTTTATATCCCACCGCCACTGAATCTGAGACCATGGGCTTGTCTCCCAGGTGCTGTCAGGTAAAGCTACCAGAAATCAAGAGAGTGTGTCTGCCCCTTTTCTTCCACTATGCTCTGGACAGCCATCTTTGCAGGAGAAGAAAACATACGCTTGATCCTGCCTGACTTTCATTTTTTCATCTTCACTTCCCTTACAGAAATTGTCACTTTCTACATTGTATTATAGTTGTTCACATATTTCCTCTCCCATCAAGTGTGTAAGTTCTTTAAAGGGGGACCTATGTGCCTGGTACTCAATAAGCATTGAATAAATTTCTAATGTTTGAATAAATGCAGAAATAATTCGTCTTTGCTTCCTTCACAGCATCATGTACCTGATAAGTGCTCAAAATGTATCAAATAGTGGAATTAATAAGCTAATGAATGGAAGGATGAATTTCTACAGGCCAGTTTTCAGGCGAGACAACACAAGCCACTTTCTGTCTTTGGTAGTTGCATTTATTTACGCAGCCACAAATATGACTCCAACCACCTGCTAAGTACCCTACTATGTGCTGAGGGTGTAAAGATTATGAAGAAAACTCTTCTGGCTTCTAAGAACCAGAATAGCTGTAAGCAGCTGAGTGTTCTACACTTTCATGTTCCAAGCAACCAAATCATCTATATTTCCTATAAGTGATCTACTCTTCATAAAGAACCTCCCCCACAAACATACTCATGCCAACTGAGTAGCAACAGATGGTGAGAAAGGGCTGATTAAATATGAAATTAATCTCTGCCAGTTTAAAAACTCTCTTTGGATAGTTCACTTGCTTTTGGACAAATGCTCAGCCGAGATCTCAGACTTCCTACCCCTATATTCATTTCTCAGATGGCATGTGAGTGTCTAGGGAGTTGGTGTGTTCTGTGGCCTCATGTTGGTCCTTTGCCTAGTGTCCACTGTGGAATAGCTGGCTGGTTGCTGGTTGTGCATTTGCTGTATCTAAGGTGGAGCAGCTTCTGGGTTCTGTCCCTGGCATTTTTCTGGCCTCTACTGCTCTCTCAGCCCAGCAGTCTTACTTCTTTCTCTTTCCTCACTACCTGATCCCACCTGGATTCCTGTTGGCACTGTGGACCTCCAGATGTCAGGCTGGGACTGCATTTGATCTCCAGCCTTGCTGACTCTTGCCACCTTGGAGGCCCTCCCCTAGGTCAGCTTGCCTGCCTCTCTTTCCAGAGCACTAAGGGACTACTAGATACCTCCCACCAACATAGATACTGTCGTAGCTTCCTGGGGCTGCTATAACTAAACAATACTACAAGCAGGTAGCAACTTTCCACACTACGAAGAAACTCTCCAATGCAGTTGGTAGTATCAATTCTTGACATCTTAGAGGGAGAATTTTGGAATTTAGAATCCTTTCTCTATATATAAACTTGACCTTTCCTTGCTGAAGAAGTCAAAAGTCAGCTTCATCTTTTAAGGCTGAATGGTGACCTCTCTATTTTGTGAAAGATTTGCTCTCTTTTTTCTCATGGCTCACTTTCATAGGTAGAAGGCTACGTGGAACATGATTTAAGGAGGGATATTAAATTTCCAAAAATTTATCCTTATTTTGCCAGAAGACAAACCTGTAAACAAATTACAATGCAACATGAAAGGTAGTTTCATGGAGCTACACACAAAATGCCATGAGATTACAAAGGAGGAGTGACTGACTCCACTTTGACAGGGAGGACTCCAGAGGTGACATTTCTGTAGGGTCTATAAACCAAGATTTTATTGACAACATGAATCTGACAGTAAAGCAGAGCCACTTGGTTGCCTGATGATTTTCTGCTCCAGTGGCTCACATAGACAGGTTATAAATAAGTGAGATGCTCTTATGTGTTTGTTTTCTCTCTCTCTGAGCATCATTTTTCCCACCCATAAGTGAGAATAGGAGTCTGTGAGTGGTGCAGTTAACGCACTTTGTTGCTAAGCAAAAGGTTAGAGGTTCAAGTTCATCCAGCATCTATGTTGCTGGGAGGTATCTACAGGTCCCTTAGTGCTCTGGATGAAGTTGAACTTCCAACCTTTCATCCTAGGTAGAAAGGCCTGGAGATCTACTTCCAAAAATCAGTAATTGAAAACTCCATGGAGCACAGTTCTGCTCTGACACATGTGATCCCGTGCGCTGGAATCAACTCAACAGCAATGAATTGTTTTTTTAAAATACATTGTGTGTGTGTGTGTGTGTGTGTGTGAGAGAGACAATAAAAATCCTGCCCTTTATTGTGGTTGTGGGTATGCAATTGTAACATTGTGTTGGATGTTTCTCCAGCAGCCCTAAGGCAAAAATAGTGAAACAAACAATCATTGTTAGTTACCCTCAAGTTGACTCCAACTTACAGTGACTTGGTGTATAACAGAACAATGTATAACAGAACGAAACATTGTTCTGTTGATCTGATCCAGCCACTGATTCTACTGCAGCCTCTAACTCATCTCAGTGAAGTTCCTCAGTCCTTCACAAACAGACTTTTCAGCAGTGACCTCTCTGGTCTTCCCAACATTCTCAGACTTATTTCAGATCCACAGTGACAGTGAATTGGCCACAGTGTCCACCTTAGCATCCTAAGCACAGCTACCTTAGCACCCAACATGTGCATCCAGCACATAGTAGATAGTCAATAAATGCCAGCTTCTTTTACACATGTTTTCTACTTTCATATATTCTTTGAACTGATCCAATTTAAGGAAAAAGATAAAGAAGATGTGTTTTGCCTATTGTTAGGTGCTGTTGAATTGATTTTGACTTATAGCAAGTCCATGTGACAGAGTAAGGACAGAGTAAAGCTCATAAGGTTTCCTAGGCTGTACTCTTTACAGGAGCAGAGCACTAAGTCTCTCTCACAGAGCCAGGGGGCAGGCTCAAACCACCAGCCTTTCAGTTAGCAGTTCATCCAGTGCTTAACCATTGTGCTACCAAAGATTCCTTACATTTTGCCTAGGTCATGCTAGCCTCTCACACTCTCACTTTTAGATAGTAACTTAAGAAAAACAATGAATTTCACAGCTCCATACAGAGTGGTCTAGGTGAAGGAGCTTACTTGGGACATATGGAAAAGCATTAGGAAATTCAGACTGCACTTAGTTTTGCCACTGACTGATTACTGTGTTACCTCAGGTAAGAACATTTACCAATCAATAGAGGTAAAATATCCTAGAGATTAGTTAGGTTGCTGTAAACATGAACAAAAGTCTTTCAACCCACTCTGTGAAAATATCAGGGGAAATTGTACAAGCAAATATGGTAATATGCTATTTGAAATCATGTTTTCATAATACCAGGGGCTAAATAAGCATTAAGGCCCTACCATACTATTGCTTGACATGTGAAATCAAGAAAATTTCTCCTGTGATACAGGTGTACTGCCCTTTCTGCAATGAACATGTTCCTGAATAATATTTGCAAGTACATTTTATTATAAATGATTTATATTTTCAACACACCGGGAAATATACCAGAGTATTTCTTGTAAATTGAAAAACCATTTTGTCCTATGAATAATAACTCAGATTTGTGTCCTTAGGTATTCTTTCCATACACTGAGTTTATGAGAAGTGAGTCCCCTATGGTCCAGTATTGTGCTATACACAAAGTTTCATATTTAAACTCTCAGAACTAGAGGCCAAATTGCCCAGCCTTGTATACTTGATGAATGTAAGAAAGGGTGGATAGACCCTTTCTTGTGCTTTCCCAAGCCTCTATTATGCTTACACAAACTGAACTACTCACTAGACTGCACTAGACCTCCTCAAATGAATGCCCTCAGCAGAATACAATATGGTGGAATTGTGAGTAGACCAATGTACAATTTTACATTGCTTTAGTCAATCAGTCATAACCAATGCTTTCATTCACTTAATAAGGAGTTCCAAATAGATTTAGTGAGCACTTCCAGGGAGGTGTGTGTTTGTGTGTGTGTGCATGAGAGATAGAGAAACAGAGACACAGAGACAGAGAAGACAAAAGATAGCATAGAACTGAAATAACTAAACAAATTTTTAATGGCCAATAAAATTTTTAAACTTAGCTTTTAGCAACCATAATTCTTTAGAATCTCTTCACTTGTCCAGTTCTCCTTGCCACTTCCTGATCAGGACAGGAGTACCACTGAGTGTTCCACCAGAGAAACAGGACCAGAAGGATATATTGATATCTAAATCAAGATCTATATCTATAGAAAGATGCATATTTAAAGATGCTGTTTTGTTGTTAGGTGCTGTCGAGTTGCTTCTGACTCATTGCAGTCTTACGTACAACAGAACAAAATGGAAATTGTAACACTCTGACATTTTTATTTAATAGAAGACTTATACTTTATAGCTTTCCAAAGTAAATAAATAAATAAAAGCTGAGCTATAGGTGTGTATGGGACATGCATATCAGATCAGTAGGTTGATTATATGGCTCTGGAGTTTAGGAGATGGATCCAAAGTTGAGATGTGGATTTAGAAGTCATCAATACAGAGATGATTTTTTAAAGCCAGAACAGTGGGGGAAACTATACAGGACAAATGTGAAGAGCTAAGAAGAGACGCAGTGGCAGAGCCCAGTGTGGTGGTTATGTTTGTGTGTCATCTTGGCTGGCCTGGTTGAATGGTTGGGCAGCTGATGGTAGTTATTCTCCATGATGAGACTGGAAATCAACTTCGTGGTGGGATCTACCACAAGCAGCTGCCTTTGGGATGTGGTCTGCTTCCTGTATATAAGCAGCAGCTTTGAGAATGGTCTCTAGCCTATGGCACCTTGAACCCTGCATGTAGCCGTGCCATTTTTCAGCAGTCTGCCATGCTCTGCCGACCTTGGGACTTACAATAGACTTAAATTAATGGCCTGTCATGTGGTTTGGTAACATCACGACTGTGCCTTTTTACTTGTCAACCTAGGGCTTCTCAGCCTCAGCAGCTAGCAGCTGTCTGAGTGAAGAAACGCCTCTAGGTTCAGTGGGCCAAGAGCTAGAAGCAGAGCTGAAGCCCAAGGCTGATGGGCTTTCACTCAGCCCCTAGATCCTGGCACTTTGAACTTGGATTTAAAGCTTCCAAATTGTAAGAATAAACTTCTGTTTGTTAAGGCCACCCCATTCATGGTATATTCCTATCAGAGCGGCACTAGATAACCAGAACACGTAGAAAACACAGCATTTGAGAAATGAAAATATATACAAAAGACTATAAACCAGGAACCCATAAATACACCTGAGATAAAAAGCCAAAGAGATAGAATGACAGACAGAGGATGGAAGCAGGACAGTTAAGAGCTCCAAACGAAGGAAGAAATATCAAATACCAGGCTGTGTAAGTAAGGATTAAAATGTGTCTGCTGGGTTCAAAAATTGGGAATGTTCTGGTCGGCACTTCTGACAGTATTTGGGTAACAGAAACCAGATTGCAGTGAGTTGCAATAGATGTTGAAGAAATGGAGACTGTGCTGAATACAAGCTTTTCAAGAAGTTTGGGAGAAAAGAAAGTAAAAGCTGGGGTGACAGCCAAAGGCATTGATTTAAAAAAAAAAAAAAAGAAAAGAAAACCTTCTGTCATTTGCATGACATTTCTATGAGTCATTTCCAACTCATAGCAACCCCCATTGGGTTTCCAAAGCTATAAATCTTCACAGAAGTAGATTGCTTAATCTTTTTCCTGTGGAATAGCCAAACACCTTACCCACTATACCA
>NW_006922028.1:1993634-1999394 GCF_000298275.1 Orycteropus afer afer | reverse complement strand
TTTTTTGTCTTTTTTTTTTTTTTTTTAGTGTTTTTGTTAATGTCTTTAGGTACATGAATTCTATAAATAAGAAATACAAGTTAGGGCTTGGTTGACTTAAGGCAACCACTTTTCCAAAAACACTCGAGATAACCACACAGTATCAGAGACCCATCACTAAAAACAAAGAGTTCTAATTCTCATACACTTTTACTTATAATCTACACCTAATTTAATATAAAAATGCTGAGGAATACTCACAAGTAGTGATCATTTTTCAGTAGCCTCAGTTTGCCCTTTCTCGCATAGTGCACTCGTTGTGAAAAAGAGAACAAAAGCCTGCTAGTTTGAGTTGTAGCTGCCCCACCCTAAACACCTGCTATAAGTGGATCCTATATAGTTTCTATAAGGGACTCTGGTGGTATAGTGGTTAAAGCATTTGGCTGCTAGCCAAAAGGTTAGCAGTTCAAACTCGCCAGCCACTCCTCAGGAGAAAGATGAAGCAGTCTGCTTCCATAAAGATTTATAGCCCTGGAAACCCTCTGGACTGTTCTTCTCTGTCCTCTAGGGTCACTATGAGTCAGAATCAACTCAATGGCAGTGGATATGGTTTCTATAGGAACATTTGTGGTTCAGTGGTAAAATGTTTGCCTTTCATGCTGTTGACCTGGGTTTACTTCCCAGCCAGTGCATCTCATGTGTTTTCACACCTGGCTGTCACTGCTGGTTTGCATGGTGCTGTGATGCTGGACAGCTTTCCGCACCACTTCAAGACCAAGCAGGGCTAGAAGAACGACATGATTGATGATCTGCTTCCAAAATCAGCCGATGAAAACCCTATGGGCCGCAATGGTCTGATCCACAGCCGATCGTGGGGCTGACACAGGATTGTTCCATCACGCATGAGGTAGCCTCGAGTTGGGAGCCCACTCAAGGCAGTAACAACAACATGTAGTTTCTACTTCACCTGGACCTCAATTGCTTAAGCTCCTTTGTGTAAGGAAAATGGCAGACTTAGTATCACATCCTGGCTCTGACACTATTATGTGGCTTTGAGAAAGTTAGCTGCCATCTGTAGGACTCTGTTTCTTCATCTGTAAAATGGGGCAAATAAGAACCTAGCATTGCAGACACTCAGTAAATGTTCATCCTTACTTTCTTCTTTTGAAATCTGGTTTGATGATAATCAGAGCTTGTTCTTAGAGTTGATTAAAGCTCCAGTGATGCTCACCCAGAAGGAATTTGTCCTAAAGGACAGCTCTTCTCTCATGTGAGGCAGATTTGCCTGTGGCTGAGATGAGAGCTCGTGTCTCCTAATTACCAGTATCTTCCAGTCACCTAGATTTCTAGGTACTTGTCCCAGATTTTCAGTGCATGGCAGTGCCCTCTCTCTCTCTCTCTGTCCCTCTGCTCCCCCCCCCCGCCCCCGCTTCTCTCTCCTCTCTTTGCCTTTGAGAATTGAAACCAAAAAAGTAAAGTGATTATGTTTTGTCAACTAGGAAGTTCTGACTAACTGGCACAAGGAGTAAATTCTTAACGGTAGTAACAAGAGAAATAGTTTGGTGAATATCTTTTTTTAAATCCTGAATATAGGATATTTCCTGGAAAATGGCTGTTAAATAGTATAATGACACCTTTTATTAATTTGGATCCCTTGGACAACATGGTAGAAACAGCTTCATCGATATGAATATTTTAAAACAGTAAGACATAAGCATTAAGCCCTAAGGTATAGGACTGGGCCAGGGATGAGATTTTATGAATAATATAGTCCTGGATGAAAAAAAAAAGAATGAGAGGGTGTGTGGAAGGTGAAGGACAGTCTACTAGAAAAGTCTATTCCAAATGAAAGACACTGCTCCCTGGGATTGTCTCCAGGTTGGGTTTTCGAATGCCTCTAGGATCTACCTATCTGGGCCACAGAATTAAAATAGTTACTGATTGCATGTGATGTGCATTTCCCTAATTATATTCAGCTCTTTTCAGCTGGACTGTCAGCCTCGTGAATACTCCTGTATCTGTGCTACTGAAGTTTGTCTCTTATAAGATCATTGTCTGCTAACAATTTCACTTTTACTCACCATAGATGAATTTATAATATATGTCACTTTGAGAAACAAGGGAGAATTTCCAATTAGAGGCAGAGGAACGGGGAGTAGGGAAATGTGCTCTTTGCTGGAATCACCTACCAGATGCCTCAGGTTTAGCCTCTGACAGCTGGGCTCTGTGAGGAGAGCTTTTTCCCTGTGAATAGCTGGAGGGGAGCGTTAATAAGTAGCTGAAAGCTGGCAAAGCAGGTCTCTTTTGGGCAGAGAGCATTAGAAAGAGGGATGAGGTTACCTCCTCATTCTGCTTTACTGGACTGGGAGCAGTTGGGTAACATTTCCCCCCTCATATTTCTGTGATAACACAAACCAGCAGCTTCTTTTGAAAAAGACTAATCTGACTCTTAAAAGATTTTTTTTTATGCTATCTTAATATATTTTATGTGTTTGGAAAGTAGTATATGCTCAAGAGAGGAAATTTGGAAACCATTGAAAATATGGGATTACGGTTCTGAAGATTCGTTTGCCTCATTCAAAGATAATGATTTTTAAGGTTGTATTTTTATAGATTCTGATTTTCTCTTTCCAGAAATGCTTGTGCCTAATATTATGACCACCAAGGGTGGTAACCAAAGGTGGTATAAAGGTAATATAGAGGGACTTCAGCTAGTCTCCCTGTGATTCCACCCAGGCCAGGGGAGACATTATAAACAAAATTTTAAACACAAGCTGTAAAAATATTTTCAACAAATATACCAAGACCTAGTATCCTCCATATATAAAGAGATTTTATATATCAGTAACAATATTCATATGAAAAAAAAAAAAAAAACAAACCAAAAAAACACATGAATAGATATTTTACAAAAGAAATACAATGATCAATATAACTATATGTCATTGTTGTCAGGTACCGTTGAGTCGGTTCTGACTTACAGCAACCCCACATACAATAGAATGAAATACTGCCTGGTCCTGCACCGTCCTCACAATCTTTACTATGCTTGAGCCCATCATTGCAGCCACTGTGTCAGTCCATCTCTTTGCATGCCTTCCCCTTTTTCCCTGACTCACTTCTTTACCAAGCATAATATCCATCTCCAGAGACGTCCCTTCTGACAATGTGACCAAAGTACATGTGACAAAGTCTGGCTATTCTCACTTCTAAGGAGTATTTCAGGTGTAGTTCTTCCAAGACACATTGCTTCATTCTTCTGGTAGTCCACTATATTTTCAATATTCTTTGCCAACACCACAATTCAAATGCATCAATTCTTCTTCCATCTTCCTTATTTATTGTCCAGCTTTCACATGCATATAAGGCAGTTGAAAATACCATGGGCTTGGGTCAGGGTCACCCAAAGTCTTCAAAGTGACATCTTTGCTCTTTAAGACTTTAAAGAGGTCTTTTGCAGCAGAGTTGCCCAGTGTAATACATCATCTGATTTCTTGACTCCTGCTTGCATGGGTATTGATTGCAGATCCAAGTAAAAGGAAGTCCTTCACAACTTCAGTCTTTTCTCCCTTTATCATGATGTTGCTTACTGGTCCAGTTGTAAGGATTTTTATTTTCTTTATGTGGAAGTATAATCCATGCTGAAGGCTGTGGTCTTTGATCTTCATCAGTAAATGCTTCAAGTGCTCTTCACTTTCAGCAAGCAAGGTTGTGTCATCTGCATATTGCACATTGTTAATGAGTCTTCTTCCAAACCTGACCCTGCATTCTTCTCTCTTTAGTCCATATTCTCAGATCTTCACTCAGCATACAGACTGAGAATGGTAAAATGATACAAGCCTGATATATACCCTTCCTGATTTAAAACCATATAGTATCCCCTTGTCATGTTCAAATGACTGCCTCTTGGTCTGCATACAGGCACAATTAAGTATTCTGGAATTCCCATTCTTTGCAATGTTATCCATAATGTTTTATGATACATAGTCGAATGGCTTTGCATAGTCAATAAAACACAGATATTTCTGGTATTCTCTGCTTTCTGCCAAGATCTATCTGACATCAGCAATGATATCTTTTCTGAATGATACTCCTCTTCTAAATCGAGCTTGAATTTTTGGCAATTTCGTGTTGATGTACTGCTGCAACTGTTTTTGAATGATCTTCAGCAAAATTTTACTTGTATGTGATATTAATGATATGGTTCTATAATTTCTGCATTCTGTTAGATCACCTTTCTTTGGAATGAGCACTAATAGCGATCTTTTCCACTTGGTTAGCTAGGTGACTGTCTTCCGAATTTCTTGGCATAGATGAATGAGCACTTCCAGCATTGCATCCCTCTGTTTAAATATCTCAAGTGGTATTCTGTCAATTCCCGGAGACTTGTTTTTGTCAATGGTTTCAGTTCAGCCTGAATTTCTTCCTTCAGTACCATCAACTTTTTATCATATACTATCCCCTGAAATGGTTGAACATCAACCAGTTCTTTTTGGCACAGTGACTGTATTCCTTTCATCTTCTTTTGATGCTTCCTGAGTCATTCAGAATTTTGGCCATAGACTCCTTCAAGATTACACCTCGAAGCCTGAATTTTTTTCCTCAGTTCTTGCAGCTTGAGAAATGCTGAGAGTTTTCTTTCCTTTTGGTATTTTAACTCCAGGTCTATGTATATTTCATTATAATATTTTACTTTGTCTTCTGAAGCTGCCCTTTGAAACCATCTGTTCTGCTCTTTTACTTCACCATTTCTCCCATTTCCTTTATCTACTCTGTGTTCAAGAGGAGGTTGCAGAGTCTCTGTTTTGCTCTTTTCGTTCTTTCCTGTTTTTTAAATGACTTTTTGCTTTCTTCATGTATCATGTCTTAGATGTCAACTCACAGCTCATGTGGTCTTCTGTCATTAATGTTCAATGTGTCAAATCTATTCTTGAGATGGTCTCTAACTCAAGTAGGATATACTCAAGGTCATATTTTGCCACTTGTGGCCTTGTTTTAATTTTCTTCAGCTTCAGTTTGAACTTGCATATGAGCAATTGATGATCTGTTCCTCAGTCAGTTCCTGGCCTTGTCCTGCTGATAATATTGAGCTTCTCCATTGTCTCTTTCCACAGATGTAGTCTATTTGATCCCTGTGTCAGCCTGGTGAGGTCCATGTATAGTCACCATTTATGTTGTGGATAAAAGGTATTTTGCAATAAATAAGTCATTGATCTTGCAAAACTCTATCACATAATCTCCAGTGTCACTCTATCACCACTAGGATGGCCAAAATAAGAAAAGACAGATCATAAAAATTGTTAACAAGGATGTGGAGAAATTAGAACACTCAGATGTTTCTAGCAAGATTGTAAAATGTTGCAGCCATTTTGGAAAACAGTTTAGCAGCTCCTCAACCACTATGGTAATGCGTTGTTGTTGTTTTTAGGTGATATCATATCTGCTCCAACTCATAGCGACCTTATGCACAACAGAACAAAACACTGCGTGATCCTGTGCAGCCTCACAGTCCTTGCTATACCTGAGCCCCTCATTGCATGACAGTCCCTTTTAACTCACTAATGCACAGGATATTGGTCTGTATGTGTTCCACTTCATTTTTGACAACCTAGGTTCATATTTTGTACATTCCATGTTACTATTATTAATGGATGTTTGCAGCAGTTTCTTCCCATTTTAAGTCATGCTACATCAGCAAATTGAGGTCCCAAAAGCTTTACTCCATCCACATCATTAAAGTCTACTCTACTTTGAGGAGGCAGTTCTTCCCCAGTCATATTT
>NW_006922028.1:1971300-1975723 GCF_000298275.1 Orycteropus afer afer | reverse complement strand
AGCCTCAAAACTCATGTCTACATGTCACCACAGTAGGACAAACCAACAGACAAGTTTGTCTTGCTGTTGGAGACCTCTCGTATCACCCCCAGCTGGGTCCCTGTGGCTGACTGTACCTCTGTCTGGCTTCCTGGCTTTTAATCCCCTTTCTCCTGCTCTCCGGTCCTGCTGCTTTGGGTGGGCCTGAGTTTCCTCTCCTCACCTAATCCCTTCAGCTGATTTCTCTTCTGTCTGCCTTCCTGGCTTTTAATCCCCTTTCTCCTGCTCTTCCCGCCTGCTACTTTGGGTGTCCCTGAGTTGTCTCTCCTCACCTGTAACCCTGGGCTGATTGCTCTTCTTTCCGGGTTCCTGGCTTTTATCCCCTTTCTCCTGCTCTTCCGGCCTGCTGCTCTGGGTGGGCCTGAGTTTTCTCTCCTCACCTAATCCCTTTGGCTGTTTGCTCTTCTCTCTGGCTTCCTGGCTTTATGCTATATGACCTCAAGGAAAAGGCTGGAGCCAAAAATCTGTTACAAAATAATAGCCTTTTTATTAACATCAACTAACAAATGGTTTCTTTTCTGTAGTTATAAATGCAGAGGTGAATCTTCTAGCTGTAGCAATTAAATATTACTGTCATTGGACTTCATTGAAATATTGCTTAAAAAAATAAAGAACATTATGACAGAACTACTGCTGATATCAATGAGTTGTGTGACCTTGAGCCAATCACTTTACCTTTTGGGGCTTCTAAATATTCAACTTCTAAACAAAATGGTTGCAATGATTCTAAACTGGGGAGATACTGCCCCTTCAGGGGCATTTGTAAATGTAGGAGAACGTTTTTTTTTGTGGCCCTGACCCAAGGATGCTAAATGTCCTACAGAGAGCATGGAGTAATCCTGCAAAAGGAAAAATTGTCCCACCCCTCGAAATACAGGTAACACCTCCATGATCTCTAATGTCCCTTCCCACAGACAGTGATTCCAAGTGTCTGTCCTTTCATTCATTCTATTCAAACACCAATTATTGAGCCCCTACAGTAGGATATGTATAAACTTCCCTAGCTCAGATGTCCCAGAAACCCTGGCTTGGACAGTTTCCTCTCTTTTTCTAGAAGCCTTCCCTACCCACAGGACCACCTCATACTAAAAGTAATGATTTTTCAATTAAGCCTATTAAGGGAATATGTCCCAGTACTCATCAGGTACTTTGGGTTTCTAATGATGCTGAGAACCAAAAAGCTCACTTCAGCTGAAGATTAGATGATTGCTTTCAATAATTCAGGAATGGAGGCTTTCAGCTGCATTGACCTAGGTCTTACAGCCCAATAATGAATTCCCAGTTGTGAAGCATGTCCCAGTTGTGAAGCATGTAGATAAATATTTCAACTGTTGATGCTATTATTTTTAATCTTTAAAACAAAATACCAACTATTTTATGTCCAATGAACAGTTTTCACTAGTTAACTGAAATTTCCTAGTATGCTTAAATGGCATTTGAAGCCAGTTGTAAAGCTTGCCTTAGAGCCTATTACCTCATCAAATGGGATCGTTAACTTAACTTGCTAATTAACTGTGCAATGAGCAACTGTGGACTGTAGTACCATCTGACCTGCCCCACTATAATGTGACCCTCCGCACATAGCCCCTCCAGGAGTTCTGTGACTTCTGAGCTTAGCCCCCCACAGCCATTACAGCGTGCTTAGCATTCTCACCTCGTCGTCTCACACAACTCTGGGGACAGCTTGAGAGTCTGATTGCTTGTTCCACTTTCCAAACAGAGAAGACCAGTGTACAGAGAAGACAGATGATCTGAACAGGTCACACAAAGCTTTGGTGAGAGAGAGGATTCCAAGTGCTGTTTATGGTGCCAAAAAGTCACCTGATGTTCAAGAAGACTTTGAGATTCTATAAACATTTGTCAGCCTTTAATAAATCACATTTTTGTTAGTTGTGTAACAGAATCAATTTACCTTATAGGGATCTTATATGACAGAGTAGAACTGCCCCTATAGGGTTTCTTAGGCTGTAATCTTTACAGGTGCAGGTTGTTGTTAGGTGCCATCAAGTTGTCTCTGACTCATAGCAGGTAACCAAGGCTTTTCTCCTGAGAAGGTGCTAGGTGAGTTTGAACCACCAACCTTTCAGGTAGTAGCTGAGTACTTAACCATTGCACCACTCGGGCTCCTTAGATATTCCATTTTGATGTTTCTAATCTTTAAACATCTTTGTGTTCCTTGGTCCAGTAACTACATATTGAACACTTGTCATTAGCCTAGCTATATTCTGGGTGCTGAGACTACAGTCTTGCACACAGAGACCTCCAGGTGAGTGGGGAAATCAAATATTATGCCAATAATTCCATAATTAATTAAGTACTTTTGCAACTGGAACTACAAAGGAGAAATAGCATATATAAGGAAAGTGTGAGACGGGACCTGACCTAGTCTGATATCCTGTCTTAGATTGCCCAATCTTCCTTCCGAGGAGTAGCTGGTGGGTTTGACCTGCCAACCTTCTGGTTAGCAGTAAATGCCTTAGGCACTACGCTACCAGAGCTCTCTTAGTTTCTTAGTGTTGCTACAATAGAAATACCACAAGTGGGTAGGTGTCTTTAATAAACAGAAATTTAGTTTTAATAAACAGTTTAGAAGGGTAGAAGTCTAAATTCTGGACACCAGATCTAAAAAACAGCAAAGCAAAACTCATTGCTGTTGAGTCGATTCCAACTTACAGTGATCTGGAAGGCAGAGTAGAGCCATCCTGTAGGCTTTCTGAGGCTGTATGTCTTCCATGGAAGCAGATGGTCACATCTTTCTTCTGAAGAGTGGCTGGGGGGTTCAAACCACCAACCCCCTTAGCAGCTGAGGGCTTAACCACTGCACCACAGAAATCTAGCAGAAAGCTTTCTCCCTGTGTTGGCTCTGGGGGAAGGTCCTTGTCTCTTTTCAGCTTCTGCTCCTCAGGTCCTGGATGATCTTCATGCAGAGGGCTATCTAGGGGTGTTGCATATCCTGGAGCCACTTGAAGTGGGGTATGGATGCCAATGTACAGTTTCTATTTGCCATCACAATTTCCACTGCCCGCTCTTTAAAACTAATTGCCCCAGGCACTGTTTTCCATAGATATACTCTGCTTCATGTGACATGTATCTTCCTCTTCATTTGTACTTCCTTCTCTATGACTAATCTGTTCTTTTTTATAACTCAAAGGTGATGGGTATAGAACGCCTCCTACACTGACTTGGCCTCATTGACATAATGAAGACTGTCCTATTCCCAAATGAGATTACATCCACAGGTTTAGGATTCACAAAAGATACTTTTGGGGACACAATTCAATCCATAACAAGCCCCAGAGGACTTTTCTGAAGAGACAGTATATAAATGTAGGCCTTCAAGAAATGATGTGGGGTAGAGCATTCTGGACAGAGAGGGATACATGAGTGAAGGCCCTGAAGCCAGAAGGGTCCAGGGAGGGGAAGATGGTCACTCAGTCTAGATGGCAAAGATGGGGGAGGGTAGTGTGAGTAGATTTGAAAGCTATTTAGGTCACACTGGCAGAACTTAGTGACCAATCAGACATAGGCAGTGAGGGTGAAGGTGCCTTATGAATCACTGCCCTGTGTTTGGGTACAGTGGTGGTTTCGGTGATAGAATTCTTGTCTTCCAGGAAGAAAACCAGTGTTTAGTTACCGACCAGTGCACCTGAAGCTCAGCCACCACCCATATATAGGTGGAGACTTACATGTTGCTATGACCTGAACAAGCATCAGTGGAGCTTACAGAGTAAGACAGACTAGGGAAAAAGCCTCATGATCGATGGAACAATAGTCTGATCCCTTAAGTCAGGGACTGACTCTATAGGCAACTAACAACAAAAAAGTCCAGTGTCTGACTGCTAGGTGGTAGGGGTAACTTGTTTAGAATTCTAGAGAAAGAGCTTTAGTGGGCATAGAATGCAACTTCAAATGAGCTTCTCATTTAGTTGTGGAGTTTAAGGTAATGTAGAACATCCAGTTTATCTAGTAGAGACCCTATCCTACATGACATATCCAAAGGCCACTTCATCTGACCAGGGTGTTGTTGAGACTGACCTAATTCCATGGAACTCAGAGCATCTGTTTGGAGGCAGGTTTACAGATAGGCATTGAGGACCTCGTATTTTACAAATTTCTGTTACCAATATTATCTCTGTTCTTAATTATGACTTTTGGA
Organism: Orycteropus afer afer; assembly: GCF_000298275.1. Lineage (NCBI taxonomy): Eukaryota > Metazoa > Chordata > Mammalia > Tubulidentata > Orycteropodidae > Orycteropus > Orycteropus afer. The sequence continues at coordinate 1,971,528 of NW_006922028.1, read as the reverse complement.
AAAAGTTGGCAGAAGTTGTTGTCTTCATTCTACTGACAAGAAATTGAAGCATCATGAGTTTGTCATTTACTTTGTCAAACGCTGCAAGTGAGGACTAACACTCAAATTCAAGTCTTCTGATTCCAGCACAAGGGGCTTCTCATTTTGGCATATCATCTTACTATGTTAAAAAACAAAAACAAACAAAAAAAAAACCCTCACTGTCTTTGAGTGGATTCGACTCATAGC
>NW_006922028.1:1968829-1970435 GCF_000298275.1 Orycteropus afer afer | reverse complement strand
TAGCGACCCCTCCTTGGGTTTCCAAGGCAGTATCACTACAGAAGTAGATTGCCCCATCTTCCTTCCGAGGAGTGGCTGTGAGTTATTGTTAGCAAAGTATATTGAATATACGATGGACTGCCAGAAGAATGAACAAATGTCTTGGAAGAAGTACAGCCAGAATGATTCTTAGAAGCTAGGATCATGAAACTTCATGTCATGTGCTTTGAACACGTTATCAGGAGGGACCAGACCCTGGTAAAGATAGAGGGTCAATGAAAAAGAGGAAGACCCTCAATGAGATGGATTGACACAGTGGCTGCAACATAGCAACAATTGTGAGTATGGCACAGGACCAGGCAATCTTTCATCCTATTGTTCATGGGGTCACTATGAGGCAGAACCAACATGATAGTCCCTAACAAATAAGAACCACAAATGGTAAGTACAAGCTGTCTGTAAGTCACATGGACATAACTTACTATAAATTACTTATTATAACTTACTGGTGGTAGAGAGACAATGGTCTGAGAGAAATTAAACTTCTAGATGTTCTTTTGTCTATAGTCTAATAATTTATAAAGCACTGTAAGACCTCTTTACTCTCACTGTCCCTTCCCAGATGTTCTGCTAAGGTACTGGACAATCTGAAATGGTTTGGCATATCTACCTCTTCCCTCGTGTGTTCACATGCAGTCAGCCATCGTTCTGAGGAAGACAAGAGGCAGAGCTGCCCCAGACACAGAAGGGACAGAGGAATCTTTGCCTTGCTGTTAGCCTGTCTTACTGATTTTGAGGCTTGGAGGATGTTTACAATTAAATGAAAAAGTAGTTAATTTGCATTTGTTTCAAAGAGTCTGTTTTAACTACATCAATTCTGGTTTTATACAAAGAGAAATTCAGGATCAGGGGAAACATATAACCCTTTACACAGAGCTGAATTATTTTTCTCTATCACATAACCAACTTCTCCTACTCTTCCTCCCTCCCAATAGCTCCTGGATTGTTTTGTGATCCCGGTGGTGATTTTGCTTTCCTGGTTCTTCCTGCTGATTCGGTACAAGGCTGTGCATTTCATCGGCATTGTCGTCTGCATCCTGGGAATGGGCTGCATGGCCGGAGCAGATGTGCTCGTGGGAAGGCATCAGGGAGCAGGTGAGACTGTAGGTGTTGACCAGGTGATTTACTTCTATGAGCAAGGCCAAGCCAAGAAATGCAATGTTCATGGTTGAGTAGAAACAAGGACCTTAGGAACCTGGTCTTCCCAGTGTGTATGTCTTACCCATATTTGCTCCCCACTCTCTGCACCTGAAGGAACCCTAATGGCACAACAGTTAAGCTCGCAGCTGCTAACCAAAAGGTTGGCAGTTTGAAGTCATCCAGTGGTTTTGTGGGAGAAAGACCTGACAATCAGCTCTCATAAAGATTATGGCCTAGAAAATCCTGTAGAACAGTTCTACTTTGCTACATGAGGTCACAGTATTGAAAATCGAATTGATAACACCCAATAACAACAGCTTTGCACCTGGAATAGTGCCAAATAGGAAATGCTTTATACATGTCTCTTGAGTGAAAGAAACAAAATACAGGGTCCGTGCTTCTTCTACATGAAACATTTAGAAACATT
>NW_006922028.1:1966718-1968426 GCF_000298275.1 Orycteropus afer afer | reverse complement strand
ATTGCAGCAATTAAAACAAAAAAAATTTAATATGTATCAAATTTCTGATGCTACATAAGAACTTTTGTGACAGGAAAAAAAAAATTGAACCCTTTTGTTGACATCAACATTGGGATAAGAAGTACCCACTTTTCTTGGAATTGCCTTTTCTTCTGTAAAATTGGATGTTACCAAAAAACCTGTTGCCGTCAATTCCAACTCATAGTGAGCCAACAGGACAGAGTAGAACTGTCCCAAGGGTTCCCAAGGCTGTAAACTTTATGGACACTAACTGCCACACCTTTCTCCCGAGGAGTGGCTAGTGGGTTCGAACTGCTGACATTTCTGTTAGCAGCCAAGCATTTAGCCACTAAGCCATTAGGGCTCCCCATTGGACGATAAGTGGTCAACATTGGTACACTTCTTTTATGAGACTGGGTCATGTGATGAATGTCACTTAGGTTTTTTAATTGCACCAAAGAACTTTAGGAGCCAAAGGACCATCTTACAAAATAGTGATTAGATACTACATTTACTTTTATTTTGTTTTTTAATTGCCGCCAACCTTTAAAAAATAGTCACCTGGAAAATACCCTGCACCAGGGCTCCAGAATTGGTGTGCCTTCATTATCAAAGGTGTTCCATGTGGCTTCTCCTTTACAGCAGGGCTGATTCAGTTGCATTAACTAGCCAGGGATTTAAAACATTTCTAAAACATTCCAGATATACACCTGAACTTTAATCAGGCATTTAGTTTAATATATATTTCCATTACCATGTTAAAAGCTTTTCATGGGAAAAGAGAATAGTTGACTTCATCCCTTTCATATTGTTCAATCTATGATTCACTTTAGTTTGAGATTTTGAAAATTCTGTCCCCAACTGCATTGTTACTGTAGTTCCATGGAAGCATTACAGATCTCTGAGAGACCATCTCTACATTTACTAATGCATGGGGGAGAGATGGGCAGTAAAAGTGGCTTCTGAGATTATTGCCATATTTTTTGCATATAACATACCCACATAATGTGCACACACATATGATATACATAGCATGCATAGGGGTGGTTGTGTGGCTTACTAAAACGTATAACGTGTATTTTATTTGCATAAGAATATGGTATGAATGTTAACCAAAAAACCGAACCACTGCCACTGAATCAAATCAAAATCATAGCAACCCTATAGGACAGAGTAGGAGTGCCCCATAAGGTTTCCAGGGCTATAAATCTTTATGGAAGGAGACTGCTTCATCTTTCTTCCATGGAGTGAATGGTGGGTTCTAACCAATGACCTTTTGGTTAGCAACTAAATGTTTTAACCGCTACACCAGTAGAGCCCTGTATAAAACCGAAAACCAAACTCACTGCCCTCGAGTCAATTCAACTCATAGCCTCCCCTCCTTGGGCTTCTGAGGCAGTATCTCAATGAAAGTAGATTGCCCAGTCTTCCTTCCAAGGAGTGGCTAGTGGGTTTGAACCATCAGCCTTCTGATTAGTAGTCAAATGCCTTAGGTATTACACCACTGGAGCCCTGTATAGAGTGTATAAAAATAACTTAATAAAACCAAATAGATATATCTGCATAACTTTTCTACTTCCTGAGAAAAAGCATGAGTATGAAAGAAGTTAGAACATAGGCAAAATTCAATTGAAATATTATTATGTTATTTCTTGCCCTTCAAGATATCCTCTTTCATAGTAATACCTTTTTTTTTTTTTTTTTTTTC
>NW_006922028.1:1957244-1965463 GCF_000298275.1 Orycteropus afer afer | reverse complement strand
GGTGAACAACTATACTGGTTTCCCTCAAAAGGGAGAGGTTTTCCAGAATGCAAAACTTCCCATACTAAAACTGAGACAATCTGGACAAATCTGAATGGCTGCTCACCTATTGAATGTATCCAATGGGATGGGCACATTTCATGAATTGTGCTAATAGTCTTTCAACCTTCCAGAATAGCGTAATTCTCCATTTACTTCTTTACTTAGTAGTGAGTAGTGATTTTAAATAACCTCCCCTCTTCTCCTCCTACCACTAGGCATACACAGACATCCATCCAAACATGACTTCTAACATTTAAGCAAAAATCTAACAAGGAAAACCAGTTCTTACAAAGCATTTATGACTGGAGAAATCCAAAGTGAGGAATGTCCAACCCAAAGTGACAAGGAATGATTGATTTATTCCTTTTTAACTACCATTTACTGAACATTTAGCAAGTGCCAGATATCATGCTAAATAAAGCAGTTTAGGTGTTTTTATTTTATTCTCAGAGATGTGATTAGAACCCAAGCTGCCTGAATTAAAAGAAGTTTGCCACTCAAAACCTTTACCCTAGGATGGTATAAGACCTTCTTAATTAGCTCTATTCATTTAGACATTTACTGAACTTATAATGTGCCAAGATCCATGCTAGGCACATGAACTATGAAACTGAGTAAGTCACATTCCATGGCCTCCAACATTACTATGTAAGAGAAAGGGTGGTGGAGGGGTAAGACATGCAAATCAAGAAGTAACAGACATAGATCCCATGAGAGAGTTACCAATGGTGAGACATTCAGAGGAGAGAGAAAACGAATTGGTTTGGAGGGACCCAAAATTTGTAAGACATTATCACCCATCATAGTTGCATACATAAACAAATAAGAGATTTGCTGGGTATAATTTTCACCAAGAACATTGAACAGAAACTGGCACCATTTCCAGGGTCTACTCCATAGGGTTGCTGAATTGAAACTGACTCAACAGCACCTAACAACAACAATGTATTAACAATGCATAAAATGTGGAGTTATATGTTGTAATTGCCAGTTAGCTAAGTGCAAATTTTTGATATAAAGTATTAGTCCTTATATGTTCTAATATTTGTATTATAACGAATGCTTCATTTCATAATATGATTGGATAAAATTGTGTTCTGGTCAACTTGATTGCACTTAATCAATTAAATTTTCATACATGCTGTATGTACATGTTTCCACTTTCGAATAATTTAAAAACTGGCAAATACACTGAACAGCAATATTATAATAAAATATTTAATCTTTTATAGCTGTTTATTTAGGAAATACTTCCCAATTTGCAGTTTTGCAAAATTGTTTTATGATTATCAATAAGGGTTGGTGCATTGGTGAAGACTCAAAGTGCAGGTGAATAGATTACTTAGATACTCAAAGGCTAGTTAACAGAATGGGCCATAACTGTATAAAATGTGGAGCTTCAGATAAAAGGTGGGTGAAACTATTCACTGACACAATGTAGACTCTTGTTAGGACTTTTAAAAGATAGATTGATGTTCCTGCAATTCCTTTAAAAGGATTTCATTGTAGGCTAACTTTCCTGAATCCATTAACATAAAATTAATTTTATTAGCTAAGAATTATATTAAGCGGCATTTCCACACTTCACTGGTACAACAATAATTGATATTCATAATAATGGCCCCATGTCCTCGCAAGATTCTAAAATGTCTCCTGAATGAAAGGAGACTAAATCATGTTCTTTATAATTTACTTGTAGTCACATTTTATGTTATGGAACATTCCTCATACGAAATACTTAAAAGTTTTGTGATTATGTTATAGCAGACACATACAGAGATTAATAAGTTTGTCCAAAATTACACATTCTTCATTGAAACCTTAAGTTTTCCAGAAGATACAGTTAGGGACTTCACACCAGGGTTAGTTTCTCACTGAGGGCTCATCAGGTTCTCAGCTCATTGACGACCAAGCAAAGATGGCAACTCCTCATGAAGAGCTTCCAGCCCCTTCCAGATTCAGAATCTCGACTCCATTCCCTTGAGGCCTAGTCTGTGAAGCTGTTGCTTTTCAGGCACTCTTCCCCTCTCTTCCAGTCCTTACCTACAAGTGTGATGTTGCCTTAGAAAAAGTGGCACCATTTAGAGTAAATGCAAAATTTACTTCAGGGAGCCATGGAAGAATGAAGAGGCCTTTCCCCAGGTCCCGACCAGATTGTTTCATGTGCAGTCATTACCTGGAGAATGCTCAGTGCTTCCAACTGAACACTAAGAACCCAGCTCTGTAGTTTAGATTGTTTCAGCTAATCTGGGAACCCACAGTGATGGATGAGCCCCTCCTTTAAAGTCATGCTGGAGTAGGTACCCTTACTATACAGCAAGGAGTGGGGATTCAGAACTTAGTGGCTAAGGCACTTGACTGCTAACCAGAAGTCTGGCAGTTCAAACCCACCAGCCACTCCTCGGAAGGAAGATGGGGCAATCTACTTCCGTAGTGATACTGCCTCGGAAACCCAAGGAGGGGTCGCTATGAGTCAGGTTTGACTCGACGGCATATAACAACAACAACAACAACACCAAACTATTGGAAAGTGCCCTGAAGTAAGTGTTATAAGTTCACATGTTAGCATATATTCATAGTATATCTGGCGAGAGACATTGGGCTTTGTGGAAAGGGTGCCGTCTGGAGGCAATTGTCCCTCTTTTAGCGAAGACTTCCTATTGAACAACCTTTTTATATCAGACCATATCTGTAGAACAGATTAACAAACTTTACTAAAATTCAGCTGGTGAATTACAGGACTTCCATAAAAATGTCAGGTAGAATAGGCAAAACAATCAATTTGCTGATGTCAGATTTTCATTAGGAAAATTGTGATGATGTTCTCTCTGTTTTTTGCTGTCTAGGAGAAAATAAGCTGGTAGGGGACCTTCTGGTCTTAGGAGGAGCCACACTGTATGGTATCTCTAACGTCTGGGAAGAATACATCATCCGAACCCTGAGTCGAGTGGAGTTTCTGGGAATGATTGGACTCTTTGGTGCATTTTTCAGTGGAATTCAGTTGTGAGTAAAATAACAAGAAATACAGAAAATGGAAACTGAGGATGTATTATTTTTTACTATATATTTTTTTTAATTCCCTTGGGCCACTTTGTTTTGTAAAAATCAAGGCTAGAAACCTGTTACCAACATCCCATACAGAGGTCTTATGAAATATGAAAACTAATCATCTCTATCAGTTAATGTCTCCTGAACTAAACAAGTTTATCATAAATTATTATAAAATATTTCATTAATTTTGAAGAGAATTTGCAAGAAAGCAATAGTACACTGACTCGCCCAAACCAGTATAAGGGTTATATAAACCGATATAAAGTCTACGCTAGGAGACCACAGAAGGATGAAGAAGCCTTTCCCCAAGCCTATTAACTTTAGAGAACTAGAAAAATGAAATTATAGATGCCATGATTTGATGTACTTCCAAAAAGGGACATTTTGTTTACTAATGACTACTGTTACCAGAAAGCTTATAGTTTAAAATTATCCTTTTATATATTGGTCCATTTATTATCCATGGATTTTTAAGAGTGAGCCATATTTCAAATTCAGCTCTTGGAAACTCAGTGTTTCTATTTTCCTTAAACAGGTGAAGATAGAACACAGATATCAACTAAGCATCAGAAAGTCAAAAGCACCAGTTTTGCTATAATTCGTGCATTAAAGCGTAGAAGTCATCACAGATAAATACCTCAGAATTTGTTGTGAGAATAATTTTCCTTAAGTATAGACCAAAAATTTTAGTTTCAGGTGAGGGGTAAAGAAGGACAGTATAATCTACAGTTGACTTTCACCAAATCTTTCTCTAGAAAGCAAGTACTTTGTAATTGTATTGGGTCAGTGATTGGAACTATTTATGGAACATATTTTGGCATCACTTTAAGCATGTTTCACAAATAGACTGCTTCCAATAATCCTCCATCCTGAGATGTGAGTGGAAAAACTCCATCGCAAATAAGGCAGGGAGATGTGAAGACTTTACTGAAACAGATTTATTTTTGGTTCATTTTTAAAAGTGAAGTGGCATTTTAGAGCTCCTAGATTGAGTGCTTCAGCTTTGTGAGAAGAAAAAGAATCGCTGGGTTTGACTACTTTTAACTAACATTTTGTAGATGAATGGCCTATTTTATGGATTATTATTCTTGAATCAATAAAAAATATACCCAGAGATCTAGCATTTATTGGTTCAGTTATAGTCCATTAGAGCTGATGGAGCCTTGAGGAAACTATGCCACTACTGCCAAAATAATGGAAGTGGCAAATGGGGTGTTTGGCAAATGGGAGACAATGAAAGCAGCTAGAACCAAAATAACGCTTGTGTAGTGGGACCAGCCTTACACCCTGGTCCCCTTCTAGGGCAGTCATTTCCAAAGTGCGTTCTTGGACCAGGAGTAATGACATCATGTGAGAACGTGTCACAACTGCAAATCCATGGGCCTCACCTACATCTACTAAATCAAAATTGCTAGGGGTGGGACCCAGTTTCCTGTGTCTTACCAAGCTCTCTGGTGACTTTCATGTACATTGAAGTTTGAGGACCATTGCTCTAGAGAATGTTCACTCTGAAAATTAATTAAACCTGGAAGCTCAGAAATTTCTGAACCTTGCCATTTCCATTTTAAAAAGCATCTAAGCCATAAGAAGCAATGGATATGGACAGACTGCATGAGGACAATAAAAGCTTTGAGCTCCACCATGTCCTACTAGAATAGTCTCACTATGGTTGGCCACATCTAATAAGATCCTTCAGGGATAAACCTCAGGCTGCCTAATTAGACTTGATGCTGCATGGCTCAAAGTTATTTTGGAAAATTCAATCAGTTGCTTCATTATTTGTGTAAATGTGGTGAGTCAGAGAGAAAAGAAGTCAGGAGCATTATAATTTTGCTCATCAGGTCTACTTTCTTTGAATTTGCAGAGCTATAATGGAGCACAAGGAGCTGTTAAAGGTGCCGTGGGATTGGCAAATAGGTAAGGGGTTTTCTCACCTAAGATGCTGTTTTTAATAAGCCTGAGAAATGTGTTTGAAGAGTGATGTGGACAGTGTTGGGGCATGAACAATAAAGGGAATTAGAAGTGCAGAGGACAAAAGAAAATGAAATCCCCTTGTCACTTTAGGAATTCTTGCACACTGTAGAGATGGAACAGTATGATTCATGTTTCCTAATTGAGCCTCTGCCATTATCATCGTCAGGATACCATTAGGGTAGACACAAACGTGAGTTATTAAGTTAAAGACAAACCAGAAAGAAAAAAGTGCCCTAAGGCAGTGGTGTGACAAAAAAAAAAAAAAAAAAATCATCAATTTACTCTGGCCAAGAACACAAAAACAGACATGATCATTTTTTTTTTTTTTAAAGTGGCACTTTAGCAAAGGTAAAAAAATGAACAAAAAGCCATAAAAGGAAATAATATAATGGGCATTCTGAGCCCATAAAAACCTTTCAGAAGGGAGCCATTTGCACATCATCAAAACAAAAAACAAAAAAACTTACTGCTGTCCAGTCAGTTCTGACTCATAGTGACCCCTCCTTGGGTATCTGAAGCAGTATCTCTATGGAAATAGATTACTCAGTCTTCCTTCCAAAGAGTGGCTGGTGGATTTGAACATAAGAATTGGTTAATTGATCTGCAAATAGACTTTGTGGAAAAATAACAAATGTGCTTTGAACTGGGTAATAGTCAACCAATACACCTTGGATCCCACCCGTTTCTAAAATCACTTTCTGCAAAAAAAAAAATCAGGACAAGGATTTAAGACCCTAGAAAGGACTCATTTAATATCCTCAGCCCATGAGATATCCCTTCAGTGCCTATACCTTAATGCATGGATTCCAGCACTGAGCACAGAGCTTGGTTTTTAAGCACGCTTGGAAAATGTATGTGAGTCCCTGGGTGGTGCAAACATTTTGCTCTCAGTTGCTAACCTAAAGGTTAATGGTTCAAACCCACCTAGTGGTGCCATGGAAGAAAAGCCTGGTGACTTACTTCAGTAAAGATCACAGCCCAGAAAACTCAGTAGAACAACTCTACTCTGTAACATATGGAGTCACCAAGATTCTCAGTCGACTCTATGGCAACACGTTTGGTCTTGTCGTGGAAAATATGAGCAGAGAATGCAAAGGGAGTTGGAAATACCGATGAATTCTGTCTTGGTTTGTTAGTACTTCTCTAACAGAAATACCACAAGTGGGTGGCTTTGACTAACAAACTTATTTTCCCTTAATTAGAAGGCTAGAAGTATAAATCAGGGCCCCCGCTTTAGGGAAAGCCCTCTCTGTTGGCTCTGGGGAAAAATCCTTGTCTCAGCTTCTCTAACATTCTTCTCAGCATTATTTGTACATGTCCATGTACCATCTATCTTTCTCCCATTTGTGCTGGCTTGCTTTTGAACCTAATGTGCTCTTTTTATTTCTCAAAAATGAATAGGTTTGACACACTGTACACTGATATGGCCTCATTAACATAAAAAAGAAAAGTCTGTTTCCAAATGAAATTACATCAACAGGTTAGAATTACAACCTAGAATTTGGGGGCCAAAATTCAAACCGTAACAGTCTCCCACACCGAAGCTGGAAGCTTGCACCATTTCCAGTTGTATGAGCTTTCATGTAACTGACAGCTTCAATCAAATTGTGTTTCCCTGAGGAAGGACAAAGATGATATAAACTCCCCCATACCACTGTTCCTACCCAAACCTCCAAGCATCCAAGGCTGATTTGCTGCCAACATAATTCTCTCTGAAGACATACTCTGAGCTACAGAATTATGCATGACTCTCCCTGCAGGTTATCTCTAGTGACTTCGAGGGCTGACCAGCCTTGTGTCTGTCGCAGAGCCCTGCCATTTAATTCCTCTCGAGGAATTGCTACAGAATGTTATAATTAAATGAAAATCAATAGAGAGGAGGGCATGGGGAAAGGAGAGGAGGGCAGCAGGGAAGGGAAACCAGCCATAGGTCACAGATGCATTTGTCTTTGTGATTTTCAGAGCCAGGAAACAAAATGTTACCCAGGCTTGGTAACACTTCACATCAAGTGGCCCATGAGTATAAATTAATTTGATATTGATGGTAATAGCAATGATCAGAAAGAACTTGTCCTCTAATTATGTGGATGTCATGTGCACTTCTACCAGGATTCTATTATAATTCAACACGAGTTAAATTATAAACAAAAGATAGTTTTATTCCAAGGTCTCGTATTGCCATTAAAATGTCAATGTACTGTCATCAGAGATGATGAAGGGTGATGTAAAAGGAGCACATTATAGACCCATCTATTTAATTCCTGATTGGAAATGAGGCCAAAATGGCCTAGAAGAGGAATAAAATATTCATCCTTTTCTTTCTTAAGCATTTATATGGTTAGGTTTGAGGTATTTTTATACCAGGGCTACCTTTACACTCGGTATCTCATCCTGACCTACCACAAAGTTCTATTGTTTATCTGTTATAAGCACATAGCATTTAGTAAATAAATGTTCATTAAATGAATGAGGAAATGAATGAATGACAAGGAAAGAAGATGGGACTGTCCTGCTCTTTCTCATCTCATAAACTACAGACCAAAGGGAAGCATGAGGACAGCGACTAGACACTTCATGCTTGACATGTCACTTCCTTCTGGGAAACTAGGAAATACCATACCAGCCTCTGCAACTCATGGACCAAATAAGGGAGAAGACATCGAAGAGGATCAGCATGTCCTCCAGCCATCCCCTCAGTCTTAGGAAGTCACCACAGAGCAATGAGCTCTGATCACCATGTCTCGGTGGAGAACTCTTGGGAGACCAGAGTCCAAGAGAGACATCATCTCTCATGAGCTGTCAAGGAGTTTCTCTCTCCCTTCCTCCTCTCCGTATCTGTCGTATGCAATCCCTGGGCCTTTAAAAAAAAAAAAAAAAAAATCAATTAGGAAGGTGAGATAGTTTTTTATTTTAATTTTATTTTATGGACTTTGAAGGCATTGTTTGTTTTTTTAACAGGATCCCCCCCCCATCATATATTGGTCAGTTGCAAGATATAAAGTATTAAAAGCAGAAAGATAACAGTTGTTTGGTTTTATTTCTTTGTTTTACCTGTTGTTGTTGTTGTTATGTGCTGTCGAGTCGGCCCCGACTCATAGCGACCCCTCCTTGGGTTTCCGAGGCAGTATCACTACGGAAGTAGGATTGCCCAA
>NW_006922028.1:1940644-1956369 GCF_000298275.1 Orycteropus afer afer | reverse complement strand
ATATATATAGCTTAAGGAGCTCTGGTGGTGTAGTGGTTAAGGCATTTGGCTGCTAACCAGGAAGTTGTTGTTTCAAACCTATCTGCTGCTCCTCAGAAGAAAAATGAGGCAATCTGCTTCCATAAAGATTTACAACCTTGGAAACCTAACGGGGGTTACTATGAGTTGGAATTGAGTCGATGACAGTGACTTTGATTTGGTATATATAGCTTAGGGTTATGATCTCAGGATTGGAAGTCAGACAGCCTATGTAATCTGAAGGCAAGTCACTCAACCTCTATATAGTCTTTTTTTAATTCATTTGCCTATTTACTCACAGATCCATTTCCTATCCTTAACTTATTCTGCTCTGCACTGCAGATAATAATTCATGTAAATTACACTTCCCCAGTTTCCTTTCAACTGGCATCCTACTGGGTTTGGCCAATGAGAGGCAGTAGAGGAAGATTAGTAGACGGAAAGAGAAGAGAAATCAGGGGTATTTCTCCCTGCCTTCTCCTGTTTGGGCTCTGGAAATGGTCCCTGGAAATGGCTGAGTCTCCTGTGTTTCTACTGGGCTTCTGTAATTTCTGACTTGTAGTAACATGGCCTCCTCCTTATATGTCTGTAGGTGTTGGAGGACAAGTAATTGACTGCTATTGCTAATCTCTGAGTTGCCTCACCATTCCTATTTTTTCCTTTCCCCCTATTCAACACCTTTATAAATTTCTTCTATTGAACCGAGTGTGGACTCTGTTTCCTGACTAATACACTCTGTATGTCTATTTACTTACTTGTATAAAAAAGATAATAATAATATAACATTGTGCTGTTCTGGAGATTAATGTATATAAAGTGCCTGACACAGAGTAAGCACTCAGTTGATGTTAGCTGATAATATTATTTAGAATATCTTCAGCTTAAATCTCTTTAGTGAATGAGGACAAGAGTAATGAAATTATATCTTTATGAGGAGGAAAATGTTTCAAATAAGAAATGGTTTATACACAAACTTTATCAATAAATGTAGTTTCTGCAGATGTTAGAAGTGTTCTGGTGACACATTGGTTAAGCACTCGGCTGCTAACTAAGAGGTCGTTGCTTTGAACTCACCAGCTACTCTGCAGAGAAAGATATGGCAGTCTCTTCAATAAAGATGACAGCCTTGGAAACCCTACACAGCAGTTCTGTCCTGTAGGGTTTCTATGAGTCAGAGTTGACTTGATGTTAATGGATAACTGCAGCTGATATGTAGTTGTCAGTCAAAAATAATTAATTTGTTTGGTCATGTTGATCATGTGTTTGAAAACCCTACAAGGATAGCAAGTTGGTCATTTAGATGCATTGCTAAAGTCCATTAACTAGCTAATGTCCATCTAAGAACAGCAAATCAGCAAACTGCTGTGACACTAGAATTTCCACTCTCAGTTTAATCATCTGTTCATTTGGCTGACTCTGCTGTGCTCACAAAACAAGTATTAACACACTAAAATATTAGTTGACCTCACAAAATTATTAACTGTGATGGTGCATATATTTCCACCCCCACCCTTCTAATTCTGATTTCTGGAGTTTTAAACGATATGCTCAGAATGTTTGAGCTTGGTGCATCCTAAAGTAGCTTGATTAGTAGAGTGGAAGGTCTGCTGTGCACTTATTTTCCTACTCTCCTTGGCTCACTAATGATGCTTGTGAAATCACACTTCTTTCCTGAGCCCTCAAATTCTGTATCCAGCTCCCTACTGGGCATGCCCTCTTGGATGATATTTGTTGTTGTTATGTGCTGTCGAGTCGGACTCATGGTGACTCCTCATTGGGTTTCCAAGGCAGTATCACTACAGAAGTAGATTGCCCCATCTTCCTTCTGAGGAGTGGCTGTAGATGATATTTAGTCATCTAAAAGCTAGCGTGCTTAACTTGGAGCTTTTTTCTTATTTCTCTTGAAAACTGGTCCTCCATCCAGTAAATGGTGAAATACTTCACCCCGTTCCTGAGATAGCCAGAACCCATGGGTATCTCTGATGCCTTTCTTTCCCTCAGTATCTGCATCCAGTTCATCGCCAGGACTTAGTGAGTCTGCACAAGCCTGGCACTTTTCTGCTTCTCCATGGCCATTCCAAGCAAAGCTGCCAGTACCTCTTGTGTGCCTGCATTTCTGACTGGGCTCCATCTCCCATACTTTCCTCCTTTCTTCCTCTCAGAAAGTCATCCTTTTAAAATGTAAATCAGATTGTGTTAGCCATCTGCTACAAACCCTCAAAGGCTTCCTCCTGCAACTAGAATAGAACAGAAATTTCTTTCCAAGACCAACAAGGCCCTACATAATTTATCCTTCACTAATTTCCAACCTCATATTTTGTCTCTGCCTACTCTGTTCATTCCTCTCCTCACTGAGAACTGGCCTGTGGCAGTTCCTGGAACACATCAGGGCCTGTTTCTTCTCAGTCTTTTCATTTGCTGATCCCAGTGCTTGCTCCTCCCTTTCGGTCTTCAGTGTTCAAGGTGAATGTCACCTCTACAAAAAAGCCTTACCTAACCACCCTTCCTGCCACAGGGTCCCTGGTCATTATCTATCAAAGAAACTCCTTTCTTTCTTCATAGCACAAACACCAGTCTGCCATCATTTAACTCTAAGGTTCTTGTCTGTTTTCCTTTGTGTCCCTGGTCAATAGCAAAGTGCCTGAGACATCATAGATACTCAGTGAATAAATGGTTAATTGAGTGCATATAAAACATCAAAACCCACGTGTGAGAGTTGTACTTGGTAAGGTGAGGTAAGCATAGGATTCCAGAACTTTCCAGCCCACTCATGGTATAATCCATATCAGTGACGCCCTCATATAAAATGCTCTGCTGCCTGGACTGTGTTCTGATCAAGTTTAATTATTATTAGTGGATTGATTAAAAGATAAACCTTGTTCCTATTCTATTAATTCCACATTCCATAAAGGAAATAAATTAATGTTTATGTCTTTGCATGCATTAATCATAGATTATTTAGCATTGCATTTTTAGTGACTTGGTTACAAGACAAAAAAGGAAACCCAACAACAGGAAAATTAATCATTTTTAGAGAATTAAAACTTCTGATGTTGTTGTTGCTGTTCTTATGTGCCTGAGTCGGACCCAATTCATAGAGACCCCTCCTTGGGTTTCCAAAGCAGTATCACTAGGGAAATAGATTGCCCCATCTTCCTTCCGAGGAGGGGCTGGTGGGTTTGAACTGCCAGCCTTCTGGTTAGCAGTCAAGTGCCTTAGGCACTATGCTATCAGAGCTCCCAAAACTTCTAATAGAAAATCAAAAAGTCTTATGATATTATTATGACAGAATACCCATGTGAGGAGTTACACATTATTACTAGAACTGGGAAAGTAGTTAGTTCATTTTCCTCTTGGGGCATTTCCACCACACTAGAGGGGGCTGTTGTACTGAGTTTTCTTATTTAATGTTAATTTTTTTTTTTTTTAATATAGATCCTGTTGCTTTGCTTAAACATGGGATCAGAAACATATAAAATTGCAATTTCTACCCACAAATCCTTTCCACCTGGCAAATCACTGGAGGAATCACTGATCTTTATAAAACAAGGAAGTGACTATTATTCCAAGTACCTATCGAATCCTCCCAAATTCAGAGGAAGCACCCCAGACCCATTCAATTATTACTTGGCAAGGTTACAAATATTATACTTGATGTCCAACTATCCACTGAATTGTATTATTTATGCTTATTCTATTCTGTTTTCTTTCAAGGCAGAGAAATGAGTATTATTTTCTGCATTTGTGCTATACTGACCTCTCAGAAAAGATGAGCTAAAGTCTAGATAGCTCTTATCTTTGTTTGGGAGCCAGAGTAATTGAGTACTCATGGAATAAATATTTAAAGTTGTGTATTTAGGTATAATTGTATATAGAGTGGCAGAACTTTAGAAGGTAAGAGACTGGCCATATAACATTTTAAAGCTTTTTTTTTTTTTAATTTTTCACTTTTGTAAAGCCTAATAATTCTTTGATGATCTACAATGTATTTACCTAATTATTTATTTATAGAATAGCAGATTCCACATGTGAGTGCCCACGGTATGTTAGGTAAGGTAATAGAAGGGTAGGAAACTGTTGTGTCTAGAGGTGAGCAGGATGCATGGATCTGGAAGAGATTGTCAGATCATCTTATGCTCAGGACAAGGAAGTAGTCTTCCCAAGGTCATGCAGTAAGGATTCCAGTTCAGCATTCTGACTCCCAGCCCAGATCTCTTTAGTATGTAAACCTTTCAATATTAAGGACTAGGTAGTCATTCAAGGAGTTCTGGTGGTATAGTGGTTCAGTCATTTGGCTGTTAACCAAAATGTCAGTGATTCATCATTGTAAGCAATCCATGATACCAAGCAGTTTTGTTCCTGTTTTGCAAAAAGAAAACTTACAGATGAAAAAAGTTTTTATATACTTGGATATCAGAAGTTAATTATAGTATAACAGGGAGACTAGAATTCAGGAGGCTCCACCCTGTATTCTGACTATATAGCCACTAAGAGGCACTCTTTCCTAGAAGAAAAAAATATCAGATATGTAGAGAGAAGCAGAAAGTTCATTTTCCACAGTCAAATTTCTTTTTCTGTGTTAGCTATATATTACCTAATGATAAACATCAGTTAATATGGTGAAAGAAAAACTGCCATTTGGGAATGATAAATGTTGTACTCTATTCCTCTTCTTTCACCTACTGTGGATACTAATTTGACATCATCCTCTCTTTACTCTCCCCCCAGGACTGCTCTATGTTGGTTTTAGTGCCTGCATGTTTGGTCTGTACAGCTTTATGCCAGTCGTGATAAAGAAAACCAGTGCCACTTCCGTCAACCTCTCTCTGCTCACTGCAGATTTGTATAGTCTGTTCTGCGGACTGTTTCTCTTTCACTATAAGGTAAGTTGAGTCAGTACTCTTTTGGGAAGATGAAACTTGCTAGGAAATAATGCAGTGGGTATAAGTAGGAATGTCCTGATATAAAACACCTGATTTTGTACCAGGAAACCAAACTCAACTTTGCTTGTGCTAACCTCATGTTTTAGATATTGACATTTCAGACCAAGGCACCATTTTATCACTAGAGACTTAGTAACTACAGACATTTGATAGTGAAAGATACCAAACAACCATAGAAGAAAAGGCTTTTGAATTTTGGGGGACAGTTTTTCAGACACTATTCTGTCCAGAAGACGCTTTGGTGGCATAGTGCCTAAGGCATTCAAGGGCTAACCAGAAGGCTGACGGTTCAAACCCACCATCCACTCCTCGGAAGGAAGACTGGGCAATCTACTTCTGTAGAGATACTGCCTCGGAAACCCAAGGAGGGATCACTATGAGTTGGGACCGACTCGACTGTAGTGAGTTTTAGATTCTGTCCAGAAGGTACTCTTTCTCTAGCCTAAAGCTAGGAAGATTTGCAAAACGCCCAAACTACAACCACAAAATGGATCCTGCCAAAGGCATTGGCAGAGTATTACCTCATTGGAGGAAAGACAGAATTCCTGCAGTTTCTGCTTTGCAGATATTTTTATATAAATATGAACAGGAAATGCTAATGCATTTGAATTAGCTTCTTTGCTAAAAGATTGGGGTTTGAGTAAAAGAATGCAAAGAGATATTGTGAAATATTTGCAGTTAATAGAGCAGTCTAAAGAAAGGAAGAAACTGCCTAAGACATTTGACTGCTAACCGGAAGGCTGGCAGTTCAAATCCCACCAGCCACTCCTAGGAAGGAAGATTGGGCCATCTACTTCCGTAGTGATACTGCCTCAGAAACCCAAGGAGGTGTCGTTATGAGTTGGATCTGACTAGATGGTAGTGAGACAGACAGATATCCAGGCCAAAGATGATAATGTCTTAGAATGCAAAAGTCTTCGTGGTCCTTACCTAATACAAGTGTTGATTATGGCACACTGAGTTCAGACACTATTCTTCTTAACACAGCAGTCATTGCAGCCATTAACAGTCAATTAGAACTGACATGTAAGAAGCAACCCATTTGCCATTCCTTAACTAATCCTCTACGTGCAGACCACACCAAGTAACACTATCAAAGAGTGGCACCAAAATGACTCGCTACAAAATTTTTGTGCAGTGTTTCAGCAGAACTATTATTTTTCACAAAAATATCCCTGTAGTTATAACAACAAAAACATTTTTTGTAAGCCCTGCTGACATGTATCAATAGACCTACAAGGTAAAAACTCTATGCTAATGTACTTTCTGAACCTTCTAATGCACTGTGATCAAAACTGTCTGTATTGCCAATTAAAATGGCACATCGAAACCTCTGGTTCCGTCGGCTTGCACTGCAGGCACACGCAGTTGCTTTTGTGGCTGCTGGTGTTTCCATAGTTGTTGATTTTGTCCAATTTTCTGGTGTTTTAGCTACAATGTTTTGGTAATTAATATTTGTAGACCTGTCTCAATATTTTTTTTTAAGAATGAAGTACTACTTAAAGAAAAATAGAGAAAAATCAAAAAAGGCTTCCACTCAGTTACTAATAATATTGTAATTAATAATGTTTTAATTCAATGTAGATTTTTCAAAACAATTTTGTTGTTAGTATTCATATAATCTAAGAAATATAACATTTAAGCAATTCACCACTGTATTCATCATGTATTATTCTATGATAAAAATTGATGATAAGCATTACCAAGGAGTACTACTGTATGATCTGGTAGAAGAAGAGATCTCTGGGAGGGTGACACCATGAATTCCACACCAAGTGGCACCAACCCTAGTTGATTTACCCCATGGGTTCAATGTAGACTATGATGTAGTGTGGAGCAGGTCAAGTGTAGAATGTCTAAGCAGAAAAAAACAAATTTGTTATTGTTGTTGTTAGTTGCCATATAGTCGGCTCCAACTCATGGTGACCCTGTGTATAACAGAATGAAACATACCCAGCCCTACACCTTTTTCATGATCATTAATATGTTTGAGCCCGTTGTTGAGTTCCTTCCAAGCTAGAGGATTCATCTTCTAGGACTATATTGAACAATATTCTGTTGTAATCCATATGGTTTTCATTGGCTAATTTTTGGAAGTAGATCACCAGGCCTTTCTTTCTAGTCTTTCTTTATCTGAAGCTTCACTGAAGCCTATCCAGCACTGGTGACCCTGCTGATATTTGAAATACCCATGGTATAGCTTCCGGCATCATAGCAACACACAAGCCACATAGCATGACAAACTGACAGACAGATGGTAGGAGACCAAAGTAGGTCAGGCAAAAAAAGAAGGAAAACACCAGAGACACTACTCTAGCTACTTCTAGCCAAGTGCCTCACCAGTAGTGTTACATTAAACATTACAAGCATGCTCCCAGCTGATAGGGTATGCTTGGTCAGCAGAGCATCTTCAACCAAGAGAAACCAGGGTTGAAGGTTCCCAGAGAAATGCTGAACTGGAAAGAGTTGTCTAGAAGCAAAACACCTGAAATGAATAATCAAAACTTTTGCTGAGAGAAGCCAAAGTAATAACCAGGAAACAGACTGAAACAGGCAGATAAGGATGAGAAAGAAATCAGCAAACAAAGTTAAGTAGCAAAGGACTAGAAGCAGATCTGGAAGACTGGAGAGATTGGGAAGGTGACTATGGCTGAAGACAGAGTTTCTGCTTTGTTTTGCCAGGTGTGGTGGCAAAAATGGTAGCCTCCACAACCATAAGACCAGAAGAACTAGATGGTGCCCAGCTCCCACTACTGACTTTTCTGAAAGGGCTCACAATAGGAAGTCCTGCATAGAGTGTGAGAAAAATGTGGAATAAAAACAAAACAAAAATAAGAAAGAAAAAACAGGCTTACTGCTCTGATAGAGACTAGTGGAACTCCTGAGAATATGGCCTGGAATTGAACTCACCCTTGTGGCTCAACATTCAACCAAATAATTGATAGGCCTCTAAGGAGAACAGTCACACCAGAGAGTTGTGCACTCCTGGAACAAACAACCATAGGGGATCAAAAGGGCAGCACTGGCCCAGGGAAAAAGCTCAGAAGGCAGGAAAGGATAAGAAAGGAAAATGAAGGGAAATGGTAAACACAGGGAGGAAGCAGGAAGGTGCTTTTCCATTGTGGGGACGGCAATCAATGTCACAAAACAAAATGTGTATAATTGTTGAATGGAAAACTAAGTTGCTGTGTCAACATTACCCAAGTCACTATAAAAAGTTATTAAAAAAAAAAAAAAAAAGATGTTTAGGGAAGAAAAATCTCCTTAACTTCAAGTCTAAGAAAAACCAAATTCTTTCAATAAGCTAGAAAATCCTAATATTCAATTGTTTACTATTATTTTGTATTAAATCTCTCAAGTTGATTTAATAAAGATCTATACCTTCCAAAAGCAAAAAAGAAACTCTCCAGGCATAGACAATATTTATATATTATTTGTAACTTGTGTCTGTATAATGCAATCTGTTTCCCAGATTCACTCTGGTCCTCATTATTCTAATTTTAAATAAAACTCTTTAAAATAATTTGAGAATCTACTGACCAATCAAGAGTTCTGCGTAGAAGTATGAATCCAAAGCCTCGTTAATAGTATGAGTAAGCAATATTAGAATAGTAGACAAATGCTTCATTTCTCTTTTTCCTTCATTCTCATTGTATTATAAATGGCACCACACCATTTAGTTCTGAATAAACCGGCTTTGTATTGTTCTCTAGTTGTTTTATGAACAATAAATCTCCTTAGTTTATTTCTGCAAAGAGATAATCTAAATACTCAATGTAAACCATATATATATATATATATAAAATATTAATATATATATGCACACACACACAAATACACACACACACTTTCCAGGCAATGCTTGAATTTGTAATCAAATGGTTATTGTTTGGAAAATCCATTTTTCCCCCCAAATCCCATCTTGCCTGCCACTGAAGTTGACCTTTTGTTCCCCAGATGGGAGGGTAAGAGCAGGGAGAATGGTAGGACTAAATAATCTCAGGTTTCTTACCATAGTCATGTTGGGCCATCTTGGGAAATTTATTTTTAAATAAGTATATGGAAGAGTTTTCTATCACTATAAAAGTAATTTATGCTTAATCCAAACTTCTTGTTAAATGTTGTTAAATTCAGAAATGATAATGGGTGTGTGTATGTGTTTGGAGTAGGTGGGAGAAGAAGCTGTTATACTTTTATTTATGTTCTTTAGAGAAATATCTGTTCAGATCTTTTGCATATTTTTAATTGTTTTGTTGTCCTTTTATTATTGAGTTGTATGCGTTCTTTCCATATTCTTGATACTAGACCCTTATAGATATATGGTTTGCAAATATTTTCTCCCAATCTGTGGATTGTCTTTTCACTTTCTTCATTGTGTCTTTTGAAGCACTGAAGTTTTAAATTTTGACAAAGTTCAATTTATCTATTTGGTTATATTTTTATAAACAGGAAATTAAGCAAGTAAATCCCACCACTGCCAATGAGCCTCTAAGTTGTCACTGGGTGTTTTCTACCACAGCACCTGTACAGGGCTGCTGTGTTGTTGTTGTTGTTATGTGCCATTGAGTCGGCCCCAACTCATAGCAACTCCTCCTTGGGTTTCCAAGGCAGTATCACTACAGAAGTAGGATTGCCCAACCTTCCTTCCGAGGAGTGGCTGGTGGGTTTGAACCGCCAGCCTTCTGGTTAGCAGTCAAGTGCCTTAGGCACTATGCTACCAGAGCTCCTGCACAGGACTGCTAGAGAATACATTTAATAGCCTTTCATTGTGTGCTCTAAGGGAATGGGTAAAAGTCAAAGCCTAAGGAGAAGAGTCCATTAAGATGAAGGTTTCTTTAACTATATGTAGAATATCATCTAGAGGAAGGTTTAGGCCAGTAATTCTCAACTTTGGCAGCACACTGGAATCACCGGTAAAGTTTTTTAAATGCCAATGCTCAGGTTCCACTCTCATAAATTCAATTGAAGTGGTCTGGGGTGCAGCCTGGGTATCAGATTTCTAAAGGCTCCCCAAATGATTCTAGTGTAAAGCCAGGATTGAGAGCCACTGGTTCAGACTTACTTTATATGGCTGCTAGTAGGTGGAACTAAGACAAAGGAATGAAGGATAGATTATTGCTAAATGTAACGGAAACTGTTAACAGTTATCTGAAAATGAAATAGACTTACTTGGTAAGCAGCAGTGACTGGAGGAGTTCAAGTAGAAGCTGGACAAAAATTTGAGAGGGATAATGTGGAGGGGCCTCATGCTTCAGGACTGAGGATTGGGGCAATGACCTCTAAGATCTTATTTGCTTTTACCACAACCTGCAGTTATGGTTTATTCTTTCACTTGATTGTGATTTCTTTACTCTAAACAACTTTTTGGTCTGATTATAAAGATCAGCAAGTTGAGACGGGAAGGCTGTTTTCTCACAGATTTTGCTTACCTAAGCAGAACTGAATGACTAAATGAGACTCTGCTGCCCAACATTATTTGCTTTTCCTTGCTTTCCAGCCTTGAAAAAAATCTATTCCTTTCCCCACCCATCAGTCTACTTTCTCCAGCTTCTCTGCCTCTTGTGCTGACAGCTATGTGCTGACTGGGCAGTCAAGCCCCACATCCCTAGGAAGCAAATGACCTAATACTAAATTAGACTCTCTAGATGGTATAGTGCTCTTGTGAGCTCTAAGTTTACAAGACTTTTGAGAAGTGCCTATATGTTGCTGTTTTTATTACTTGACAACATTACTGAATCCAGAACAATAACTCTGTAGAAATCCATGGAAAATACAGGAAATGGGTTTTACTGGGCCTTCCAAAACCCCACTGGCATGGAATCAGTTTTGACTCAGTGACCAATAGGACAGAATCGAACGACCTCATAGGGTTTCCAAGGCTGTAAATCTTTGCAAAAACAGACTGCCTCAATTTTCTTCTGCAGAGCAGTTGGTAGGTTCGAACCACTGACTTTTTGGTTAACAGCCTTAACCACTACGCCACCTCTATGTTTCCATTATTTATTACCTGACATTATTAATCCAGAACAGTGAATCTATAACAATCCATGGGAAGTACAGGAAATGAGTTAACTGGGCCTCAGAGACTCCTATAACCAAACTGTGGTAGTTCAGTTTGTGTGTCAGCTTGGCTAGGCCTGGTTGAGTGGCTGAGCAGCTGGTTGTAATATTCCCCATGATGAGACTCGTAGTCAACTCCATGGTGGAATCTACTGTGAGCAGCTGAGTAGCTGCCTTAGAGAATGTGGTCTGCTGCCTGTATATAAGCAGAAGCCTTGGGGAATGGTCTCTAGCTTATGGCATGCTTAGACCCTCATGTAGCCATGTCATTGTTCAGCAGCTTGGCATGCTCTGCTGACCTTGGGACTTACAATGGACTTGAATTAATGTCCTGCCATGTGGTTTGGTACTGTCGGGACTGTGCCATTTTATTTGTTGACCATGGGCTTGTTAGCCTCAGCAACGAGTAGCTGCCTGAGTGAAGAGATGCCTCTAGCTTCGATGGGCCAGGAGCAAGTGGCTGAACTGAAGGGGCTTTCACCCAGCCCCTAGAGCCTGGCACTTTGAACTCGGACATCTAGCCTCCTGAACTGTAAGAGAATAAACTCCTGTTTGTTAAGACCATCCCATTTGTGATATATTCTTGTCAGAGCGGTACTAGGTAACCAGAACACAAACCAAGGAAGAGATTTACATGGAAGCTTTTCAATTTGTTGGTGTGTTAACTTTTCAAGGTCAGAATTTGTTCTGTTAAGAACTATATTCCCTTATATTTATTGTCCAAAAAGGACACTTTATAAATTGAAAGAGTATTATAGTACTACTGTAACAAATTGCCACCAATTTAGTGGCTTAAAACAACACATTTATTATCTTATATTTCTGGAGGCCAGAAATCTCACTGGGCTAAAAATCCAATGTTAGTTGAGCTGTGTTGCTTCTGGAGGCTCTAGAGAAGAATCTGGTTCCTTATCTGTCCACCTTGTAGAGGCAGCCTGTGTTCTTTGGCGCATGGCCTTTTCCTCCATCTTGAAAGTGAGGAGTGTTGATTTTCACATCTCCCTCTCTCTTGCTTCTCTGCTTCTCTCTTACAAAGATTTTGTTACTAGATTGGATTTACCTAAATAATCCAGGAATAATCTCCTCATCTCCAAATTCTTAATGTAATCATATTTGCAAAGTCTTTCCTACCATGTAAGGTAACATATTCTATTCACAGGCTCTAGGGCTTAGGACATGGACATTTTTTGGAGACTATTATTCTGCCTACCACAGGGAGACTATTAATAATTATTCTAGAACAATAGAGTGTTCTGGCACTAAGCTGGGCCAAGTGGATGTGCTATTTCGAAGTCGCATCTGGGCAATGAAGATAGCATTGGATGAGGTGAATGCACATTCTTCACCCACAGACACTCTACTCTGTTTGTTCAATTGCCCAACTGATTTTTAAAACAGTTATGGCTTCCTTCTAATATGTGGTTTTAATAAACAAAATATTAAGTCTTATGGAGAGAGAATGAGTAGGGTGGGAGGACTTTCAGTATGTATTGTGTGGCAGAAAGAACATGCACTTCAGGGTCAAAGGGGCCTAGATTTGAAATGTGGCTCCAGTTTACTCTTTAAGTACATTGAGCCAGCTATTCTTTACAAGCTTCGATGAGATGAAACTTACCTTATGGAGTTGTTGAAAAGAGTAAATTAGATCATTAACATAAAGTGGCACACTGTAAGAACTCAGTAAATAGTTCTTCCCTGTAACAACTTCCATTTAGAGATGTTAATGCGCTCCTGGTTTTACCAGTTAAAATTCTAAAAGCATATATAGTTGTGGGTTTTTCTTTTTTTTTTTTGCATATGATGAAAATTTATTATCTTAACTTTTTACTAGCAGAAAATTGCACTGGTGGTTGTTGTTGTTTTCCCATAAACAGTGACCAGCAATAATGCATTTCCCTGATTAAATGTATAGTTCAAGATTAGTAATTCCTATTTCATTCCATTTTTGACTATCAATCTTATTTTAATATTTTGTAACTATATGCAGCTCTTAAAAATTTTGTATGAATGCTCTCTTATTCTTTATTTGAAAAGGCAAAACCAGGTTCTCATGCATAAAAACTTAGAAAATATTATATCAGTTATCTTTCCAATGAGTGCTTTGATTTCTTCACTGCTTGCGATAGAATTTTTAAGTGATCATCAGAAGCACTGAACACTCAAAAGTTGTTAAAGTAAAAGACCAAAGTGTTCCTTCACTCAATGCCAGCATGTACAAGACATTCTTCAGGAAAATAGCAGCCAGTGTTGAATATGCAGAATATTCCTTCTTGCCGTACGTTTTAAAGAGAAGATGGCTTATTTCACATATTTTTCCATTACCTTTTTTTAAGGCTTACTATAGGAAGGTTGGGCAATCCTACTTCCGTAGTGATACTGCCTCGGAAACCCAAGGAGGGGTCGCTATGAGTCGGGGCCGACTCGAGGGCACATAACAACAACAACAACATTGCTATAAAACTGCCGTAATAGTTCATGTTGAGAGCAATTTCATAGGAAGAGATTATTTTTCTAGTTTTACTAAAATAACCTAAAAATTTGATTGAAAAATAAATGAATATTATAAGTTCTTTCCAAGTCCCCTTCAAATCCATACCGAACTGCCCGAAATGACCTGTGGTCCCACTGGAAGTGTATTATTTTAAGAAGGTTAGGGTTCCATAAAATTTCTATTCTTGCATCAGGAATATGTTTGATATCCAAATATTTCCTACTACTACTAATAATTTTTTTTAAAAAAAAGGCATGGGGAGAGATTTCAAAATCATTTGTCCATGAAGGCTACTCTAAGTATTCTAATTTATGTGATTATTATGGAATTTTTAGGGTTTTTTTCTGTACATTTTCACTTAAAAAAAAAAAAAATTCTTCGAAGTTTAGTCTTATCTTTATACCAGATTTTTAAAACTATTTACTATGAGTTATTTTCAACAAATAATCAGAAAAGTTCCTTACATTTTCAACTGCCTATGATAGCAATCCAGTTCATATCCTTTGGGAACAGGTGTAGAGCCCCATAATCTACCCCGATCCTCCCGTCAGCTATTAAAAATCACATCTCACATGTGCCAATTCCTCCTACTGTGTTTCTGTTATGAAGGATTTGGCAAGAAAAGTTTAATAACTCTAGTCATCGGATCAATTTAATAATATATTATTATGCATTAAATTTAAAAGAACTTTATTAAACAGATACTTATTTATTTTGTGCCTACTACATGTTGGGCACTGTTCTAGGTGCTTAATTCTTCTTAATTTATAAATAAAGATGACAAAACATCAGTAATCACCAGGCGGAGTAATGCAAATGATGAGATTCCAAACCACTGAAACTTGAGCAGACCAGCAATTTCAACCATCCCTAACATCTAAGTATCAATGCCAAAGGGTTTACAAATATTGCATTGAGAGTGGAATCTTTCATTAGACATGGATCAGAATCTTCACCCAAGCAAACCTGCTGAGCCTCGGTGGCAGTAAGCAATTTCAGTAACATAACTGCACTTTAAAAGCCAGGGCAGAAAGCTTCAACCTTTGGCAACCCATGAACAAAAGAGCAATACTGCACAACTTATGTTTTAAAATACCCTCATAAGTAGCCTGTTATATTTCTTTTTGTGAGAATGGTATCTTATGAGGCTGTGAATTTTAAGCTTATGGGAGCCAAATATAATAAGTATTTTGCCTTTTATGGCCCCCTACAAATGTTTTTTATTGTTGTAAAAAATACAAATAACACGACATTGGCCAACTCCACATTTTTCATGTGTACAATTCATTTACTCACTTATCAACATTTATCTAATTATCCAACATTTCACATTTATGGCAATAGTAAAAATCTACTATCCTATTTTACGCATGAACGGTGTACATCTGACAGTAATGAATGCCGAAAGGCAAGGCAAGAGTAATACTGGCCATTATGGTTAAGGTTATATGTCACCTTGGCTGGACCGGATGCTCATTGGTTTGGCAGTCAATTAATGAGGTAATCTGGCAGTTAGGTAATGAAGTAGTCATCATCCTCCATTTTGTGGTCTCATGTAGTCATTCTCCATTTTCACATAATGCCAATTTTCACATAGTGATCTGGTCTTTGGAGCTTAACCATGTCAATAAGTGAAGAGTGTGTGCCCATTAATCACGTTGCACCTAATTTCCCATCACCATAAACAGAAGCTCACTGCTTCTAATCAGTGATTTCTCCCTTTCCCTCTCTGTCTCACCTCTGGTAACCACTATTAAACTCTGATGTCTATACATTTGCCTTTTCTCGGCATTTTCATATAACTCAGCGATTCCACTCTTAGGTCTCTACACAAGCAGCAACACAGACACATGTTCACAGTGTTCATTGTAGCACTACTTACAATAGCTAAAAGGTGGAAACAACCCAAATGCCTATCAAGAGATGAATGGATAAACAAAATTTGGTATGTATACATAATAAAATATTATTCTGTCATAAAAAAGAAATTGAATCCAGATAATGTCACAACATAGATGAAGCTTGAAAACGTTATATTGACTGAAATAAGTCCATCACAAATAGAAAAATATTATGTGATCTGATATGACTAATATGAAATACCTTCCTTTCTTTTTTTTTTTTTTTTTTAATCTCTTGTGCGATAGACATTGGGGAAAGTGGCATCATGGAGACCCAAAAGCATTTTCACAGGAATGTCGAGGTGATAGAGC
>NW_006922028.1:1939229-1940520 GCF_000298275.1 Orycteropus afer afer | reverse complement strand
AATTAGTCAGGGTTAAGTGCCATTAGGAGCTTTGGTGGCAAAGTGCATAAGGTATATAACTGCTAATGAGAAGGCTGGCAGTTCAAACCCACCAGCCACTCCTCAGAAAGAAGGTTGGGCAATCTACTTCAATAATGATACTGCCTTGGAAACCCAAGGAGGGGTCACAATAAGTAGGATCCAGCATCACGGCAGTGAGTTTTTTTTTCCAAGTGCCATTACCTAATAAGGGGCGCTTCCCATGTAATCATTCTGGAACTCAGCCTTCTTCTATTGTGTGGCTCTGCCATACTTTAGGGTAGAGGTCAGGAAACTATGACCTGTGAGCCAACCTATTTTGGTAAATAAAGTTTTATTAGAGTAGACTCATGTTCATTCGTTTACATAATATCTCTGGCTGTTCTCATACTACAGCCATCTGTTGATAGGCATTTGGGTTGTACATTGAGTCATTGTGACAGAGACCATGTGACCTGCAAGCCTGAAATATTTACTATCCAGCCTTTTAAGAAAAGTTTGACAGGAGTTCCAGTAAGATGGTGGAATAGTCAGGAAGACTGCACAGACCCTCTTCAACAAAGAAAAGGGGAACCAATTAACACAGATACAGAAGATAATCCTGGACCCCTGAGCTTTGAAGGGAAGGATATACAAGTGGACTAAACTCCAACTAGCAGAAAGATTTGCATGGAAATACCAAAAAAGGAGACATATGGACCTGTGGTCTGGCAGTGAGCCTGATGGCACAGACAGCTTGGAGATTGCCGAGTGATGGTAGGACTTAAGAATTAACCTAAAAATCAGCCCTGCTAGGCAGGGACTGCACAGAGGACTGCTCTGGTGGCTGGGGAATACAAGGGGAAGCAGAGAAGAAGAAGGCAGGCTGAGCTGTGGACTTTCGCCTATCCGGAGGATGCTGCCATTTTGAAGGTTTACAAGAAGCTTGACCATTTTGGATATTTAAAGCAACAGCATTCTCCCAGGTTCCAGGGATTAAGAACAGGCTTCGCTTGCTGGGAACCGCAAAGACATCCTGGATGCATGGACTACTAGAAACATGCAGCATTGCCCTTGTTACTCTTATACCCCATAACCTCTTGTTGAACAGAGGTGCGGCCATCCCTCACTCCCACCCACCTTCTAGGCTGGCAAGAATTCCATACCAGTCTGTGTGCTCCCACGGAACCTGGGTGCCCTGCCCCACCCTATCCAGATTTTGTTTTTTGTTTTTTTTTTTAATTTACATTTGTTATTTTCTTTTTGTTTTATTTATTTATTGTGATTTGGGTGA
>NW_006922028.1:1924061-1925394 GCF_000298275.1 Orycteropus afer afer | reverse complement strand
GAGAAACTAGACATGGGATCTTCTAAAAATTAAATTTTTATGTGCTTCCAAAGACTTCTCCAAAAGAGTCAAAAGAGAACCTACAGATTGGGAAAGAATATTCAGCAATGACATACCTGACAAGAGACTTATCTCTAGAATTTATAGAAAACTTCAACACCTTAATAACAAAAAGACAAATAATCCAATTAAAAAATGGGCACAAGACATGAATACACACTTCACCAAGGAGGATATTCAAGCGGCCAACAAACATATGAAGAAATGCTTATGATCTTTAGCCATTAGAAAGATGCAAATCAAAATAACAATGAGATATCATCTTGCACCAGCACTAGCAGCAAAGTTCAACAAGACAGAAAATAACAAATGCTGGCGAGGATGTGGAAAGATTGGGACTCATCTACAGTGCTGGTGGGACTGTAAAATGGTACAACCACTATAGAAAGCAGTATGGCGACTCCTTAAAAAGTTGGAAATAGAAATATCATTTGATCCTGCCATTCCATTACTAGGTATATATCCTAAAGAAGTAAGAGCAAAAACAAGAACAGATATATGCACGCCGATGTTCATCGCAGCACTATTTACAATAGCCAAAAGATGGAAACAACCTAGGTGTCCATCAACCGAGGAATGGATAACGAAACTATGGTACATACACACAATGGAATATTATGCAACACTAAAGAATAATGTAGAATCTGCAAAACACCACATAACATGGTTGAACTTGGAGAACATTTTGCTGAGTGAAATGAGTCAATCACAGAAGGACAAATATCGTATTAGTCTGTTATTGTAAAAGTTATGGAATGGTTTATATATGGAAGGAAATTTTTTTGTTGGTTACCAGGGGTGGGAGGGTTGGGTAGTGAACACTGTTAGATAAGTAGAGATAAGTTTTGATTTGGGTGAAGAGAAGAGCAATGTACCAAATGTGAGTGATCAACATGGTGGCATTGAGGAAGAGGAAGACATAGAGAGGTACATGGGAGATGCAAACAACAAAGATGAACCGTTTTGCACAAATAGTACTGCGTTGTTAGTGAAGGCAAACATGGGTATATGGGTGGATAGATGGGTGGGCAGGCTGAAATATTAGGTATGTCTATGCAGCAGGGAGTGTACCCAAGACCAGGTATAGGGTTGGCAGACAATGGTTCTACAAGTGTATTTGTATGTTCTGTAAGAATTCCCAGGGGTATAGCAGAGCTGACAAGGGACAAGGTTGTAATCACTTCTTGGTCACAGCCAGCTACCCAGAGGGAGCAAGGAGTTGAACCTGTGGGCTGAGAACCATAGTCGCAGGGGACATCAAGCTCAATTGGCA
>NW_006922028.1:1910399-1923812 GCF_000298275.1 Orycteropus afer afer | reverse complement strand
ATTTGGAAAAAAAGGGGGGGGGGGAATCCATGTCTGCTGGTCTGATAGAGCCTGGTGGAACCACTGAGGTTGGTCCCTAGCTGCCCTTCAGGTCTGTAATTGAACCAACACCTGTGGCTTCCAGCCAAACAAAAGACAGGCATATGAGTTGAACATGTACCTGAAGTAGATACACTCCTTGGAGAAAACAATCATGGGAGAAAGATGGGGCTGTTTATGCACAGAGAGACAGCTCAGGGGGCAGGAGTGCATGGAGGGATGGACACAGGGAAGAGGTAACTTTTGGGAGAAAGTGGGAGGGGAGCTGTTGCAGTGGGGTAAATTGTAGTCAATGTCATGTGACAACATGTGTGTGAAAGGCTGTATAGAAAGTGAATTTGTAAACTTCCACCCAAATTACAATTAAAAGAAAATAAAAAAGAAACCTAGAGAAAACATTGAGGAAAAAAAAAAAGTTTTGACAACCCCTGGTTAGGACCTAATAGTTCTCTGCTTGACTCTGCATCAGGCTGGCAGATGCAAGAAGAAAGGCTTGAGGATTGGGAGCTTTTATGGCTGTATCTAGAGTGGTATACATAACCTTCTCTTCATTCTATTGGCCAAATCTCAGTCACAAGACCATAGCCAATTGCAAGGAAGGCTGCAAAATGTAGTCAAGCTATTGATGCCAGAAGAAAAGAAAATAGGTTTAGTGGATGGATAGCCTATCTCTGCCATACTAGCAATTTCTATTTACCAGAAATATTGGAACGATTAGAAAAGTTGGGCATAAATTGTGAGACAGGCCCAGAATTACAGCCAGAAGTTAAAGTTACTTTTACATGAATTGCAAACAGATATTCTGAATTCACAACCTCAGGACAAGCTGTAAGGAAAAAATGGAATGACTAGAGTTGTTGCAGAAGTTTCAAGTGGAAAGACTTCTTGTCAGATTGAGCTGTAGCCAGGAAAAATAGCCAGTTGTGTGGTTGTACAGGCTGTGAACAGTGTAAATTTTCCCTTTATAAGGAATTTTTCATCAGATGGTATTGAAGTGTCTTGAAGAAGGGGGAGCTTTTTATACTCACTGCAAAGATATTGTTGCACAAGTTTTGAATCTATTAGGAAGTATTAGGATGTATTTGCTAAGTCTTTGCTTTCTTGAAAACTTTTCTTGTCTTTATAGCCAAGGGATAACTTCCCTGGATTACAATTTTTTTTTCCCCCCTCAAAACTTATGTATTCAAGAATGGAGCATTGCACCAGTCTTTTTTTATATCTTTTGGGAGACTGGATTGTATCATTAAAAAGTTTTGTTTTTCCAAAGAGTCCATAAGTGTAAAATTTCTAGTTTCTTTTTGTTTGACATTGTCTCTGATATTGTTATACTTGTATGCCAACTTTTTCTATGGTCTATCCCACTCCCAGGGGTACAACCTCTTGGTGGCCTTGAGCTATTCCCCTAATTCACCATAGAACCCCAGATAATGGCAAGTCTCAATGCCCCACTGCTACTCCAAGAATCTGAGGAAGTAAGAGGTCTTATGTCAGAGCATGTTTCTTTGACTTTTCCCTGTGTTTGCCTAATTATCATTTCAATTTATTCTTTCCAGTTTGAAGAAATATCTGTGAGTCTCAAAAGTCTACTGACTCCATTTCTTTCCCTTAAATGTCTTGGGATAGGTAGTGCTTCCAAAATGCTGAGTCATGCTAGAATCTTTTGGACTTCCCGTTTGCTGCCACTTTTCAAAGCACATGGCATAAGATTTTAGCCCTTTACTTGTTTGGTTGCAACCAAAAATTTTGGCTGTTTTTGACTTTGAAGTTTATTCTATTAAATACTCAGAATCTTTGTGATCCTGTTTCCCTCTGACATCTTTACTCAGAAATGCCTTCTTTTTTTTTTTACGTCTTCCCATGTAAAAATATGCCTATATTTAAGAAACTTGCATATATAAGTGTTTAATAAGGCATGTATTTGCATTCATTGAGTGATATCTGAAAGGATAGTCATCAAAATGCGAACACAGGTTCAGAGGCAGGCAGAATAGCAGCGTTGTTGCACACTTGAGCCCAAGCCTGAGCTCTGGAGACAGACAGCCTGGGTTTGAATTTCACATCCACTCCCTACCAACGGGTTCCTAACATTTTTGTGCCTTAGTCCATTTGGCAATCTGGTGAAGCCTAGGGATCCCTGTCACAAAGTTTGTTTTTTGTTTGTTTCAACTTTTTTTTGTGATTTGGGTGAAAGTTTACAGAGCAATTTTGTTTTCCATTCCACAATTCATATACATTTTCTTTTCTGACATTGACTGAAATCCCCACAGTGTAACAACTCTTCTCATTCCTTCCCTGTGGTTACCTTTCCCTGTGTCCTTCTTTCCTATGCATTCCTGCCCTCTGAGATTTCTCCCTGCACAAATGCTGCCCTTCTGATCTTCCCTGGTTGTTTTTTCTAAGGAGTACGCCTCCCTAGTGTAATTCCCTGTAGGACTGTCTATTGTTCAGCTAAAAGTTAAGCCACAGGAATGAGTTCAATTCCAGGCACAAAGGATGACGAGGGGGCCATAGTCTTGGGCTCTATCAGACCAACAATCCTGGTCGTCTTTATGATTTTGAGTTTTCTTCTATCAAGGATCTTTAATTTTGATCTCTTTCTGAGTGGTTGTCAATGGTAGCTGGGCACCATCTAGTGATCTGATCTTACTTAGATCATGTTGGTTTAGATTCCTATGGTCCACTGGTTCCTTGGAGTAATTGTTTCCATGTGTCTTTGATTTTCTTCCTTTTTCTTTGCTCTGGATGTAAAGAGACTGATAGAGTTGCATCTTAGATGGCTGCTCACAAGCTTCTAAGACTCCAGTCACTTCTCACCAAAGTAGGATGTAAAACAATGTTTCTGTGTACTATGTTATGCCTATGAGCTTGATTTCCCCCATGACCACGATCCTGAGCCTGCAGGCCTAGCAACTCACTCCTTCAAGAAGTTTGACTGTGGCTAAGGAGTTATCATAACTTTGCCCCCTGTTAGCATTGTTATATATATGGACATTTTTACAGCACCTATCAATACATAGGAAGGTTGGGCAATCCTACTTCCGTAGTGATACTGCCTCGGAAACCCAAGGAGGCGTCGCTATGAATTGGGGCCGACTCGACGGCACATAACAACAACAACATCAATACATATGTAGAAACATTGTCTGCTAAACCGATATATACCAAAAAAAAAACCCAAACTCACTGCCATCGAGTCAGATCCAACTCATAGCAATCCTTCCTTGTTAACCAAGGAAGGCAGTATCACTATGGAAGTAGATTGCCCAAACTTCCGTCCAAAGAGTGGCTGGTAGGTGTGAACCACCAGCCTTCTGGTTAGCAGTCAAATGTCTTAGGTAGTATGCCATCAGAGCTCTAAACCTACACACACACACACATATAGTCATGGGTATTTTCCTGTTTGCCTACCCATACCTGATCATCTTGCTTGTCTACTGTGTATCTAACCATGGATTAATGTTTGTTATTACTGCTAATGCAGTATTGTGTATGTAACAGTATTTACCTTTGATGTCTGTACCTCTTGTGCACCCTCTATGTCTTTCTTTTCCTTAGTGATGTTGTGCTGGCACACCACATTTGGTATTTTGCCTTTCTTTTCACCCAAATCAATATGTGTATCTTACCTAGCTAGAACTTTTCCTCCTTCCTCTCCTATCTCTGCTAACCAACAAAGAAAATTTCTTTCCCTGTGTAAACTTTCCATCACTTTTTCCTCCTATGATTGACTTAGTGTTGCGATGAACATGGGCGTGCATATATCTATTTGTATCCCAGCCCTCAATTCTTTAGGATATATACCTAGATGGCTGGATCAAATGATATTTCTATTTCCAAGTTTTAAGGAAGTGCTATACCGTTTTCCACAGTAATTATACCATTTCAGAGTCCCACCAGCACTGTATGAGATTTCCAATCTCTCCACACCCTTGCCAGCATTTGTTGTTTTATGTCTTGTTGAACTTTACCATTATTGCTGGAGTGAGATGATAGCTCATTGTTGTTTTGATTTACATGTCTCTAATGGCTAATGACCTTGAGAATTTCCTCACGTGTTTCTTGGCCACCTGAATATCTTCTTTGATAAAGTGTCTGTTCATGTTCTCTGCCATTTTTAAATTGGATTGATGATCTTTTGTATGTTCAGGTGTTTAGGTTTTCTATAAATTTTAGAGAAAGTACCTTGTTGGATATGTCACTGCCAAAAATGTTTTCCCAATCTATAGGTTCTCTTTTTACTCTTTTGGCAAAGTCTTTTGATGTGCATAAATATTTAATTTTTAAGAAGTCCCAGTCTTCTAGTTGATCTTCTGCTGTTTGTGCAATTTTATTATGTTTGATACTCTATTGATGCTATAAATTAGGGCCCTTAAGTTTGCCCTGATTTTTCCTTTGATGAACTTTATAATGTAGGTTTTACATTTAGGCCTTTAATCGATCTTGAGTTAATTTTTGTGTATGGTATGAGGTATGGATCTTGTTTCATTTTTCTGCAAATAGATATCCAGTTTTGCCAGCACTATTTGTTATAGACTATCTCTTTCCCAGTTAGTGGGTTTGGCCCTTTGTCAATGATCAGCTTTCCACAGGTAGATGGCTCTATTTCTGGATTCTCAATTTTGTTCCACTGGTGTATGTAGTTGTCATTGTACCAATACAAGACTGTTTTTACTACTGTGGCTGAATAGTAAGTTTTGAGATCTGGGAGTGTGAGACCTCCTACTTTGTTCTTCTTCAGTAGTGCTTTGCTTATCCAAGCTCTCTTTCCTTTCCATATGAAATTAATAATTGGTTTTTCCAGGTCCTTAAAGAATGTTGATGGAATCTAGACCAGGATTGCATTGAATCTATAGATTGCTTTGGGTAGTCCTGACATTTTCACAATCTTCAGTCTTCCTATCCCTGAGCATGATATGTTCTTCCATTTGTGTAGGTTTCTTATAGTAGTGTTTTACAGTCTTTGTATAGATCTTTTATGTCCCTGGTAAGATTTATTCCTAAGTATTTTATCTTTTGGTAGCTATTGTAAAAGGTATTGTTTTCTTTGTTTCCTTTTCAGAGATCTCTTTGTTGATGTAGAGGAATTCAACTGATTTTTTTATATTGATCTTGTATCTTACCACTTTGCTGAATCTTTCAAGTAAGTTCTAGTAGTTTTCTTGCTGAGTCTCTTGGGTTTTCTAAGTATAGGATCATATCTTCTAAAAACAGAGATAGTTTTACTTCTTTGCCGCTTTGGATGCCATTTATTTTTCTTTCCTTGTTGCCTTGGCTAGGACGTCCAATACAAAGTTGAATAGAAGTGGGGATAGAGGGCATCCTTGTCTCGTTCCCATTCACAAGGGGAATGCTTTCAGTGTCTCTCTGTTGCTCATAATGTTGGCCGTTGGTTTTAAATATATGGCCAATACTATGTTGAGAAATTTCTCTTCTATTCCTATGTTGCTGAGAGTTTTTATCAGCAGTGGGTGCTGGATTTTATCAAATGCCTTTTCTCCATCAATTGATATGATCATGTGTTTTTTCCTTTGCTTTATTTATATGATGGATCACATTGATTGTTTTTCGAATACTGAACCATCCCTGTGTACCTACCATGAATCCCACTTGGTTATGGTGTGTTATTTTTTTGATATGTTGTTGGAGTCTATTGGCTAGGATTCTGGTGTCTACATTCATGAGGGATATTGGTCTGTAATTTTCCCTTTTACTGGTATCTTTGCCTGGTTTTTGTATCAGAGCTATGCTTGCTTCATAAAATGAATTTTGGAATATTCCATCCTTTTCTGTGTTCTGGAGTAGTTTGAGTAGAATTGGTGTCAGCTCTTCTCTGAATGATTGGTAGAATTATCCAGGGAAGCCATCTGGACCAGTACTTTTTTGGTTGGAGTTTTTTCTTTTTGTTTTGTTTTCCATGACTTATTTAATTTCTTCTTTTGTTATGAGTCTGTTCATATTTTCTGCTTCAATCTGTGCTAGTTTTTGTAGGTCACATGTTTCTAGATTTCTGTCAATTCCTTCTAAGTTTTTTTTAATTTTTTGTAGTATGGTTCTTCATAGTATTCTGATGTTATCCTTTTTATATCAGTTCATTCTGTTGTGATATTGCCCATTTCATTTCTTATTTGTGTTATTTGCATCTTCTCCTTTTTTCTTTGTTAAATTAGCCAGTGGTTTGTCAATTTCATTTAATCTTTCAAAAGAAACACCTTCTCATCTTGTTGATTCTTTCTATTGTTTTTCTGCTTCATTTATTTCTGCTCAAATATTATTTCTTTTCTTCTGCTAAGCTGTAGGCTTTTTTACTGCTATTTTTCTAATTGTTGAAGATGTTAAGGTGTTGATTTGGGCTCTTCTGGTATTATGTGTACATTTATTGCTATAAATTGCCCTCTGAGCCCTGCTTTTGCTGTGTCCCAGAGATTTTGGTATATTGTATTTTTGCTCTCCTTGGCTTCAAGGAATTTTTTCATTTCATTTTTTTAATTTATTCTGCTTCCCAGTAGTTCTAAAGCAGAGTTTAATTCAGTTTTCATGTATATGATTTTTTCCTTTGATATTCCTATTGTTGATTTCTAATTTTATAGCATTGTGATCTGAGAAGATGCTATGTAGTATTTCAATATCTTTAAATTTATTGAGGCTTGTTTTGTGGCCTAACATATGATCTATACTGGAGAATGTTTCATGTGCACTGGAACAGAAAGTATATTGCACTTTTGTTGGGTGAAATATTCTGTATATGTTTATAAGGTCAAGTTGGTTGATTATATTGTTTGGTTCTTCTGTGTCTTTGTTGAATTTCTTTCTAGTTGTTCTGTCCTTCATTGAAAGTGATATATTAAAGTCTCCTACTATTGTTGTAGAATTGTGCATTCCTCTTTTCAATTCTGTTAAAGTTTGATTTATGCATTTTGGGGCCCTTTCATTGGGTACATAAATATTTACTATGGTTACATCCTATTGTTTGATTGATACTTTAATCATTATATGATGTCCTTTCTTGTTGCTTATGGTACTTTTTGTCTTGAAGTCTGTTTTATCAGAAATTAATATTGCCATTCCTGCTCTTTTTTGATTGCTATTTACTTGATGATAATTTTTTTTCTAACCTTTGATTTTTAGTCTATTTTTGTCTAAGCTGTGTCTCTTGAAGACAGCATATTGATAAGTCATGTTTTCTTATCCACTCTGCAACACTCTGTCTCTTGATTGCTGCATCTAATCCATTTACATTCAGTGTAATTATTGACAAGTATGATTTTATTCCTGTCATTTTGTTATGTTTTTTTGTGATGTTGCTGATTTCCTTGTTCCATATAATTTTCTTTGCTAAGCTAATTTCCTTTCACAGAGTTTTTAAATGCTAAAATAAAATACATAGGATTACAAAGCAGGCCAATTATACTAAAATTAACTTGTCAAAATATTTTTTAAATATTGTGATATAGTAATATACGAATCACAAGATCTAAAAGCAGACCGAATAATTACTGTCATTTCAAAGTAGTGATGAGTGTAAACAATATGTGGAGAAATTCAAAGCAGTAGTAATGTGATGTGAAAATATATATGACTTCTATTTGTGAAAAAATCTAAGGTACTGCTTGTATGACTATGCTTATGCTTAGATCTATAACTGAACATATGCTAAATGTCAATGAGAGGGCAGTAAAAATAAAGAGCCACATTTCTCATCCAGGTCCACAGACCACCTTAACTCTATGTAGGAACCCATGGTTGAGAAGCTCTGATCTTAACCAGTTATACAGCCATGAAAAACAGTTACTTAGCCTTTCTGAATTTAAGTTTCCTTATTGGCAAAATGGGGATCATAATAGTATCTGTCCCTTAGGAGTAATTGTGAGGATTAAATGAAATTATACAGGGAAACCATTTACTACAGTGTCTGGCACAGTGACCACTATGTAAATGATTGTATTATTAAGGACAATAGAATTTGTATGTTTCTATTTCATGTCCTTTATGCTTTTAAGTATTACTCAAATTATTGCATAAATACTATATGAACATTGACTTTTTTTTCTCAGGATTGTGTATGTAATAATATTCACCTTTGTTATCTTTAATTCTCATGCTCCTCCCTATATCTTTCACTGCCTTGATCATTTTGTTCTGACCAGAACAAATAATACAATATATTATTGTATATTGCC
This sequence comes from Orycteropus afer afer, assembly GCF_000298275.1. NCBI lineage: Eukaryota > Metazoa > Chordata > Mammalia > Tubulidentata > Orycteropodidae > Orycteropus > Orycteropus afer. Next base: position 1,915,596 of record NW_006922028.1, on the reverse strand, counting down.
TTTGCTTTCACCCAAGTTAATATGTGTCTACCCTTTAGTTAGTGATTTAGCCTCACTTCCCCTCCCATCTTTGGTAACTTTCAACTAGTGAGACTCTCTCTGTGTAAACTCTATCATAACTTTTTTACAGTAGTGGTCTCATACATATTTGTCCTTTTGTAATGGACTAATTTCACTCAGCATAATGTTCTCCAGGTTCATCCATGTTATCAGATGTTTCACAGATTCATCATTATTCTTTAAAGTTGCCTCTTCTTATGTTTATGTATCATGTGTTTATCCATTCATCCATTGATGGCCACTTAAATTGTTTCCATCTTTTAGCTATTGTGCATAATATTGTGATGAACATGAGTATGCACATATCTGTTCATGTCACAGATCTTATTTCTCTAGGATATAAACTTAATAGTAGGATTGTTGGATCACATGGTGTTCTGGTTACCTAATGCCACTCTGACAAGAAATATACCACAAATGGGATGGCTTTAACAAACAGGAGTTTATTATTCTCTTTCAGTTTGGAGGCTTTAAGTCCAAGTTTGAAGTGCCAGGCTTTAGGGGCTAGGTGAAAGCCTCTCAACCTTGGGCTTCAGCTCTGCCTCCTGCTCCTGGCCCACTGGAGCTAGAGGTGTTTCTTCACTCAAACAGCTGTTGGCTGCTGAGGCTGAGAAGCCCAAGTTTGACAAGTAAAAAGGCACAGTCCCAATGTTGCCAAGCCACACAGCAGGCCATTAATTTAAGTCCATTGTAAGTCCCAAGGTCGGCAGAGCATGGCAGGCTGCTGAACAATGATATGGCTACATGCAGGGTCCAAGCGTGCCATAGGTTGGAGACCATTCCCAAAGCTGCTTCTTATATACAGGAAGCAGACCACATACCCAAAGTCAGCTACTCAGCTGCTCAAAATAGATTCTACCATGGAGTTGATAACCAGTCTCATCATGGAGAATACTGCATCCAGCTGCCCAGCCACTCAGCCAGGCCTAGCCAAGCTGACACAAAATCATAACCACCACACATGGTATTTCTATTTCCAACTTCTAAAGGAAGCACTGTACCATTTTCCACAGTGGTTGCTCCATTTTACAGTCCCACTAGCAGTATATGAGGGTTCCAGTCTCTCCACACCTTCCCCAGCATTTGTTGTTTTCTGTTTATTTTTTAACTTTGCCATTAATGCTATGGTGAGATGATAATCATTGTTGTTTTGAATTGTATCTCTCTAATGGCTAATGATCACAAGCATTTCTTCATGTCTTTGTTAGCTGCCTGAATGTCTTCTTTCATGAAGTATCTGTTCATTTCCTGTGCATTTTTTCATTAGAATTTTTGTCTTTTTGTTGTTGAGTGTTGAAAATTTCTTTTAGAGATTATTCCCTTGTCCAAATGTCATTGAAACTTTTTCCCCCAGTCTATAGGTTCTCTTTTTACTCTTTTGGTGAAGTCTTTTGATGTGCATAAATGTTTAATTTTTGTTGTTGTTGTTATGTGCCATCGAGTCAGACCCAACTCATAGCGACCCCTCCTTGGGTTTCCAAGGTGGTATCACTATAGAAGTAGATTGCCCAACCTTCCTTCCAAGGAGTGGCTGGTGGGTTTATTTTTTAGGAGGTCCCAGTTGTCTAGTTTGTCTTCTGTTGTTTGTGCATTTCCAGTTATGTTTGGTAGTGTATTTATGCCATGTATTAGAACCCCAAAGTTTGCCCCTATTTTTTGATGATCTTTATTGTGTGGGATTTTACATTTAGATCATTGATTCATCTTGAGTTAGTTTTTGTATATGGTGTGGCTCTTATTTCATTTTTCTGCAAACAATTTTGTCAGCACTATTTGTAAAAGAGACTATCTCCTCCTCATTTAATGGGTTTCGGCCCTTTGTCAAAGATCAGTTGTCCAGAAGTGGATTTACTTCTGGGTTCTCAATTCTGTTGCATTAGTCTATCTGTCTGTCTTTGTACCAATATCAGGTTGATTTGACTACTGTGGCTGTAGAGTAGGTTTTGAGATCAGGGAGTGTGAGAGCTCCTACTTTCTTCTTTTTTAGTAGTATTTTGCTTACTCAGGTCACTTTCCTTTCCACATAAAGTTGGTGACTAGTTTTTCCATCTCTTTAAATAATGAGGATGGAATTTGGATAAGGATTGCATTTTATCTGTATATCTCTTTAGGTAGTATTGTCATTTTTACAATGTTAAGTCTTCTTACCCATGAACATGGTATATTGTTCAATTTTTATTGGTTTTTTTTTTTTTTTTCATTTCTTGCATTACATTAGTGTATTCTAATTTTCTTTGTATAGGTCTTTTGTTTCTCTGGTTAGTTTTATTCCTAAATACTTCATCTTTTGGGTAGTTACTATAAATTATATTATTTTCCTGATTTCCTTTTCAGGGATCTCTTTGTTAGTGTAGGGGAATCCAACAAGTTTTTATATATTGATGTTGTACCCTGCCACTTTGCTGAATTAGTTCCAGTAGTTTTCTTATTGAGTCTCTAGGATCTTCTGCGGAAGCAAGACTGGACAATCTACTTCTGTAAAGATTTACCACCTCAGAAACCCAAAGGGGGTCACTGCAAGGATCTTCTATGTATATCATCATATCATCTGCAAATAGAGATAATCTTACTTCATCTTTGTCAATTTGGATGCCTTTTATTTTCCTTTTTTCACTAATTTCTCTCATGACTTCCAGTATAGTATTGAATAGGAGTGATAATAAAGGGCATCTTTGTCTGGTTCTCATTCACAAGGGGAATGTTTTCAGTCTCTCTCTTTTGAGAATAATGTTGTCTGTTGATTTTTTTATATGCCCAAACATAATTTATTTTTTATAATCATAAAGCAATAAAAGTATTTTCAGTTTGAAAACAAGCTATCAAACCCCTCAAATGAAAAGGAAATCTTTTTCCTTTGTCAAAGGATATCAAACTATTCTGACTGTACTTGTCAAAGGATATGAAACTATTTTATTGGAAAATGATACAAAATTGCAACCAAGTACTGCTTAGATGACTATAATGGTTTAGTCTCAGTTTTATTTGACAAACATGAAAGAAAAATTAAAGTATTTCTTTCTTTCTGTTTTTAAAATCAAACTAAAACTTTTTTACTTATTAGAATACCTAGCACTAGCTTAACAGTCATATGTCTAGTTTCCTTCTAATTTGAATATACTGTTGGATATAGTTTCATTTTTTAAATAAATGCATTGAAACCATTCTGTGAAGCCTCAAATTTCGTCCCCAGTAACTTGTATGTAAATATTGGTTACTATTTTACATCCAATTCCCTCTTGATGCTCCATGGAATCAGACATTCATGTGCATGGATGAAGCTGTTTCTCATTGCTTTGTGAGGTCTCAGTAGTTAAGGGTTGTATTAGTATTTTTGAAACAACCAATCACATCCTTAAAGGAACTGACTTTATGTACCAAATAAGCTATGTAATGATAGAGACCATGCATATCTCCTTCTCTGAGGACAGGGTCTGGCACAGTAGGTGTTCATTTATTATTTATTCAATAAAAGGATTAATTTCACAAGAAACACTGGAGGCTGATCTTCAGTTTTCTAGGCTGAACATTATCTATCAATTTTCACATAAGACACTAAGAAGCTCTTAATTGATGTGGACATTTTTATGTTCCAAGTTGATGAAACCAGCTGAAAGGTGAAATTTTAGATTCCACAGTAACAAAACACTGTTTTGATTCATTTCTTGACAGAATTGATGGACTGTTTAGAGAACATCTCAAATATAAAAGAAGTTCAATGCCATAGTCACTGTATACAGTATCATGGGTAATGAAGACAAGAACTCATGTCAAGGGTTGAAAATTTGTTAAGAAATTTCTTCTATTTATTAAAAAGAAATGTTATCTCTATTTAGGTTTTTTATTCATAAGTCATCCTACAGTAAAATTGTGAAATGAATACGTAGCACATACTATAGCTACATATCTATATCTCATTTGTAAGTGTAGACCAAGAGTTAGCAAACTTTTTATTAAAGGGCCAAATAGTTAATATTTTAGGCTTTGCAGGCCATGCTGTTTATTTTGCACCTACTTAGTTCTGCCATGGGTAAGGTCATGTTCCAATATAACTTTATTTGCAAAAACAGGCAACTTTCAGATTTCCTAGTTTACTGCTCCATGTTTGACTGCTAACCAGAAGGCTGGCAGTTCAAACCAACCAACCACTCTGCAAAAGGAAGACTGAGCAATCTACTTCTGTAAAGATTTACCACCTCAAAAACCCAAAAGGGATCACTATGAGTTGGAATTGACTTGATGGCAGTGAGTTTGGTTTTTTGGTTTGGTTACGTACTATCCTGCTAACCAGGGGTCACTGGTTCCAACCCACCAGCTGCTCCACAGGAGGAAGATGTGGCATTCTACTTCCATAAATATTTACGGCCTTGGAAATCCAGTAGGGGTTGCTATGAGTCAGAATCAACTCAATGGCAGTGGGTTTGGTTTTTTAGTTTTGGTTGTAGACTATAACTTTCTTTCCAAACTTCTTATTAGTACCAGGAAACAACTATTTCCTCTGAATAATTATTAATAAAGCTGTTAAAAGCTATGTATATAGTACTAACTTTTCTTTAAATTTGAAGTGTGCAGACTTTTTTTCAAAGATAATTGTAATGATTTCCACTAAATTTTAAAATAAATGGAGTATCTTCCTCCTATTTGAGTTCTTGGTGGCATCTAAATCATCTATTAGTTTTATTGTAAGGATGTCTATGGCATACATACAATGTAGTGAATGTCTTCAGTTTATTGGCTTATAGTTTTCCTTTTACATGAAGGAATGAATAGTGTATGAATATAAACCAGTAGCCATGAGCTAATATGCAAGAATAAAAGAATATTAAAACCAAGTTTACAAAGAACAATGAACTATTTAGGAAGCAAAAGCATCTGGAGACATACAGAGCATTCCAAACTTATTTCACACTTACAGTATTCCCCTGAAGAAATGAACTGGAGCAGGTAACAATAACCCCCTGTGATGGTTATGTTTGTATGTCAACTTGGCTAGGCGTGGTTAAGTGGCTGGGCAGCTGGATGTAGTATTCCCCATGATGAGACTGGTAATCAACTCCATGGTGGAATCTACTATGAGCAGCTGAGTAGCTGTCTTTGGGTATGTGGTCTGCTTCCTGTATATAAGGAGAAGTTTTGAGAA
>NW_006922028.1:1908821-1909569 GCF_000298275.1 Orycteropus afer afer | reverse complement strand
CACAAAAATATATAAGGAGAGACATATAGATGACAATAGGATATGACTTCAGAAATGTCAAACTTAGACTAGATTGTCAGGGGAAAAAACTGTTTGTACAGTAGTAACAGCACAGTTCACTTAATTTTAAAGTCTAAATGCATTAGATAATTTAATTATTTTAAATTAGGTTAGGTGCCATTGTCAGTTTAGACTCATAGCAGCCTCATATACAACAGAATGAAAAGCTGCATACTCTTGGGCCATCCTGCCAATCGTTGTTATGTTTGGCCCTGTGGCAGCCATTGTGTCAATCCATCTTGTTGAGTGTCTTCTTCTTTTTCACTGACCTACTTTACCAAGCATGATGTTCTTCTCCAAGGACTGGTTCCTCCTGATAACATGTCCAAAGTAAGTGAGATGAAGTGTCACCATCCTTGCTTCTAAGGATAATTCTGGCTGTATTTTTTCTAAGATAGATATTTTTATTCATCTGACAATCCATGATATATTCAGTATTCTTCACCAACACCATAATTCATATATATCAGTTCTTCTTGATTTTCTTTATTCCAGCTTTCACATGCATATGAGATGATTGAAAATACCATGTCTTTGGTCAAGCCCACCTTACCCTTCAATGTGGCTTCTTTATTTTTTAAGATTTTAAAGAAGTCTTTTGTAGCAGATTTGTCCAAAGCAATGTGTTGTTTGATTTCTTGATGCTTTCTTTCATAGGCATTGATTGTGGATCCAGGTAAAATGAAAT
>NW_006922028.1:1901861-1906444 GCF_000298275.1 Orycteropus afer afer | reverse complement strand
TTATTCTTACTGGCTGTCCTTTGTACGTAACTTTTTGTTTTTCCCATGTGGCTTTCAGGATTCTGTCTTTGTCTTTGGTTTTGATGAGTTTGATGATGATGTGTCTTGGTGATTTTCAACCATTTTCAAACTATCTGCAGCAAAATTTTACTTGGATGTGATATTAATGATGTTGTTTTATAATTTCCACATTCTATTGCATTAGCTCCCTTTGGAAGGGTCATAAATATGGACCTTTTCCAGATAGTAGGTCATAGACAAGTGAGTTTTGGCTAGATGAGTGAATGCTTCCAGCATTGCCTCCATCTGTTGAAAGATCAATTGGTATTCTGTCAGTTCCTGGAGGCTTGTTTTTTGCTAATGCCTGTGGTGCAGCTTGGACTTCTTCCTTCAGTACCATTAGCAGATGACCATTCTTGATCATCTGCTACCTTCTGAAATGGTTGAATGCTGACCAGTTCTTTTTTGTAGTGACTCTGTGTATTCCTTCCATCTTCTTTTGATGCTTTTTGGGTCGTTCTGTAATTTGCCCATAGATTCCTTCAATAATGCAACTCAAGGTTTGAATTTTTTCTTCAGTTCTTTCTGCTTGAGAAATGCTGACCATGTTCTTACCTTTTGGTTTTCTAACTCCAGATCTTCGCACAATTGATTATGATACTTTATTTTGTGTTCTTGAGCCACCCTTTGAAATTTTCTGTTGAGCTCTTTTACTTTATCATTTATTCTGTTAACTTTATCTACTCCATGTTTAAGAGCAAGTTTCAACATCTCTTCTGACTTTCACTTTGCTCTTTTCTTTCTTTCTTGTCTTTTTAATAACCATTTGCTTTCTTCATGTATGATAAATGTCTTGATTGCATGTTTGTTCACAACTCATCTGGTCTTTAGTCATTGGTGTTCAATGCATCAAATCTATTCTTCAGATGGTCTCTAATTTCAGGTGACATACACAAAGTCATACTTTGGCTCTGGTGGACTTGTTTCAATTTGCTTCAGTTTCAACTTGGACTTGCATATGAACAATTGATAGTTCATTCTGCAGCTGCCCTAGCCTTGTTCAGACTGATGTTATTGAGCTTCTCCATTGTCTTTCTCTCTCTCTCTCTCTCTCTCTTTAATTTTTATTGTTATTTGGGTGAAAGTTTACAGAGCAAATTCATTTTCCATACAGTACTTTACATACACTTTTTCTCATTATATTGACTGCAGTTTCCCACAATGCAACAGCTCTCTTGCCACTTCCTCCCCATAGTTACCACTTCCCTGTGTCCTTCTTTTGATGCTTTTTGGGTCATTCTATAGTTTGCCCATAGATTCCTTCAATACTGCAACTCAAGGCTTGAATTTTTTCTTCATTTCTTTCTGCTTGAGAAATGCTGTGTACTTACCTTTTCACATTCCTGCCACTCAAGGTGTCTCCCGGTGCATACACAGGCCTTCTATTCCACCATGAGTGCTCTTTCTTTCCAAGGAGGGTAGCTACCTAATGTTAACGTTCAACTCATATGCCTGTCTTTTGTTTGGCTGGAGGTCACAGGAGTGGGTTCAATTCCAGACCTGAAGGGCAGCTAGGTGCCGTAGTCTCAGGGATTCTATCTACTAGGCTCTATAAGATCAGCAAACCTGGTCCTTTTTTTTTTTTTTAATCATGATTTTGAATTTTGTTTCATATTGTTCTCCCACTCTATCCAGGGACTCCCACATAGATGCCCCTCTGAGTGGTTGACAGTGGTGGCTGGGTATCATCTAGTTCTTCTGTTCTCATGGTCATATAGGCTGAGGATCACATGGTGTACCAGTCCCTTGGACTAATTGTTTCCACGTGTCTTTGATTTTCTTCATTCTTCTTTGCTTTGGATGAGGAGAGACCCATTGTTGCATCTAGATGGCTGTTGCAAGCTTTTAAGATCCCAGTCACTAGTTGCCAAAGTAGGGTGTGGAAAAATGTTTTGGGGTAACATGTGCCAGTTTAGCTTGATATCCCCTGCGACCATGGTCCCAATCTTACAGGTGCAACTACTCACTCCCTCCAAGTACCTGGCTGTGGCTAAGAAGTGATTATAACCTTGTCCCTTTTCATCTCTACTATATACCTGGAAATTCTTACAGAACATACAAATACAATTGTAGAAACATTGTCTGCCAACCCTATACATGATCATGGGCACACTCCCCCCTGCCTGTTGTTGTTGTTGTGTGCCATCGAGTCAGCCCCAACTCATAGCGACCACTCCTTGGGTTGCCAAGGCAGTATCACTACAGAAGTAGATTGCTGAACCTTTCTTCTGAGAGTGGCTAGTGGGTTTGAACACCCAGCCTTCTGGTTAGCAGTCAAGTGCCTTAGGTACTATGCTACCAGAGCTCCTCCCCCCTGCCTAGACATACCTAATTGTTCAGCCTGTCCACCTATCTACCCACCCATATATCAAATGTTTGCCATCACTGACAACACAGTATTGTATGTGCAAAAGGGTTCATCTTTGTTGTCTATACCTCCCACACACCTCTCTCTGTCTTCCTCTTCCTCAGCGCCATCATGTTTATCGCTGATATTTGGTACATTGCCTTTCCCTTCACCCAAATCAATACTTGTCTCTACTTATCTCCCTTCCCCCCCCCACCTCTGATAACCAACAAAAAAAATTTCCTTCTATATATAAACCTTTTCTTGACTTTTCACAATAATGGACTAATACAATATTGTCCTTCTGTGATTACTTATATCACTCAGCATAATATCCTCCAAGTTCATCCACATCATATGGTGTGTTGTAGATTCTATGTTATTCTCTTTTTTTTTTTTTTTTTCTTTTTTTTTTTTATTGTGATTTGGGTGAAAGTTTACAGAGCAAATTCACTTTCCATACAGCAGTTCACATACACTTTGTCTTATGACATTGATTACAATTTATCACAATGCAACAGCTCCCCTCCCACTTCTTCCCGATAGTTACCTCTTCCCTGTGTCCTTTCCTCCATGCATGCCTGTCCCCTGAGCTATGTCTTTGTGCACACAGAGCCCTTCTATTCTCCCATGATAGTTCTCTCCAAGGAATGTATCTACCTAGTTAAAAGTTCACTTCATATGCCTGTCTTTTTTTGGCTGGAAGCCACTGGTGTGGGTTCAATTCCAGACCTGGAGGGCAAGTAGGGGCCATAGTCTCAGGAGTTCCACCAGGCACTATCAGACCAACAAACCTCTCCCCCCCCTTTTTTTTTCTTAAATGATTCTGAGTTTTGTTCCATATTGTTCTCCTAATCTATCCAGAAGCTCCTGCATAGATCCCCCTCCAAGGTTGACAATGGTATCCAGGCACCATCTTAGTTCTTCTGGTCTCATAGTCATAAAGGCTGAGGATCCCATGGTGTACCAGTCACTTGGACTAATTGTTTCCATGAATCTTTTGTTTTCTTCATTCTTCTTTGCTCTTGATGAGGAAAGAGCCATCATTGCATCTAGATGGGTGCTTGGAAGCTTTAAAGATCCCACTTGCTACTCGCCAAAGTAGGAGGTGGAACAAGGTTTTGTGTAATATGTTATGCCAATTGAGCTTGATGTCCTCTGCCACTATGGTCCTGAGCCCACAGATTCAACTACTTGTTCCATCTGGGTAGCTGGCTGTGACCAAGAAGTGACTACAACCTTGTCCCTTATCAGCTCTACAGTACACCTGAGAATTCTTATTGAACATACAAATACACTTGTAGAACCATTGTCTGCCAACCCTATACATGGTCATTGGCATACTCCCACCTGCATAGACATACCTAATAGTTCAGCTTGTCTACCCATCTATCCACCCACATATCCATGTTTGCCTTCACTGACAACACAGTACTGTATGTGCACAAGGGTTCATCTTTGTGGTCTGTACCTCCCATGTACCTCTCTATCCTTCCTCTTCCTCAGTGCCACTGTGTTGATCACTCACATTTGGTACATTGCCCTTCTCTTCACCCAAATCTATATTGTCTCTACCTGTCTAACAGTGTTCCCTACTCTACCCTCCCACCCCTGGTAACCAACAAAGAAAATTGCCTTCCATATATAGACCTTTCATTGACTTTTTACAATAACAGACTAATATAATGTCTGTCCTTCTGTGATTGACTTATTTCACTCAGCAAAATGTCCTCCAAGTTCATCCACATTATGCAGTGTTTTGTAGATTCAAGGTTATTCTTTAGGGTTCCATTGTGTGTATATACCACAGTTTGGTTATCCATTCTTCTATTGATGGGCATCCAGGTGGTTTCCATTTTGGCTGTTGTAAATATTGCTGCAATGAACATAGGTATGCATAAGTCTTTTCTTGTCCTGGTTCTCACTTTAGAATATATACCTAGTAATGGAATGGCTAGGTCAAATGGTATCAGCTGCTACAGTCTGAAATTGACCAAACATGCAATCGGGATGTGTTAATTATCACTGGTGACTGGAATGCAAAAGTTGGAAACCAAGAAGAATCACCGGTAGTTGGAAAATTTGGCCTTGTTGACAGAAATAATGCTGGAACTCGTATGGTAGAATTTTGCAAGACCAACGACTTGTTCATTGCAAACACCTTTTTTCAACAACA
>NW_006922028.1:1882497-1899127 GCF_000298275.1 Orycteropus afer afer | reverse complement strand
TGTTATGCAGTGTTTTGCAGATTCTACCTTATTTTTAGTGTTGCATAGTCTTCCATTGTGTATATGTACCATAGTTTGGTTATCCATTCTTCTGCTGATGGGCATCTAGGTTGTTTCCATCTTTTTGTGATTGTAAATAGTGCTATGATTAACATGGATGTGCATTTATCTGTTCTTGTCCTGGCTTTCAGTGGATTGGTGGGTCAAATGGTGTTTCTAATTCCAGCTTTTTAAGGAATTGCCATACTGCTTTCCACAGTGGTTGTATCTTTTGACATCCCACCAGCAGAGTATGAAAGTCCCAATCTTTCCACATCCTTGCCAGCATTTGTTATTATCTGTCTTGTTGAACTTTGCCATGAGTGCTGGAGTGAGATGGTATCTCATTGTTATTTTGATTTGCATCTCTTATTTGACTGATAACCAGAAGGCTGGAGGTTCAAATCCACCAGCCACTCCTCAGAAGGAAGGTTGGGCAATCTACTTCTATAGAGATACCGCCAACTTGATGGCAGTGCATTGCATTGCATTGCATTGATGGCTAATATCGTGAGCATTTCTTCATGTGTTTGTTGGCAACATGAATGTCCTCTTTGGTGAAGTGTCTATTCATGTCTTCTGCCCATTTTTAATTGGATTGTTAATCTTTTTGTTGTTGAGGTGTTGGAGCTTTCTAAAATTTAAATATAAGTCTCCTGTCAGATATGTCATTGCCAGATATTTTTTCCCAATCTGTATGTACTCTTTTTACTCTTTTGGCATGGTGATTATCGACAAGTATGAATTTGTTGTTGTCATTTTGTTATGTGCTTTTTTGTGGTGTTGCTGATTTCTTTGTTCCATATAATTTTCTGTGCTGAGCTCATTTTGATTATTTGCTATTGTTTTAGTATTTGCTAAATATTTGTGCTTGTCCTCTTTTTTATTATGATGTGAAGGTTTATTATTTTTCTTTGAGGTTACCCTGTGATTTATAGTTTTCTTCCCAAGTTTACAACACTCTGTTCTATTTTGTAGTTGTGCTGACTTCCCTACCATTTAGAAGTTCTGTAACTACACAATTTTTTCCCTCTTTTTGGTTTGTAATTGTCCTCATTCATCAATTGATGTCTCTGGTTCCCTGTTTACAATCTTGTAGGTTTATTTACTTTGGATACTTCCATAACTGGCTTGGTTTCTGGGTTATGGCATCATGTGTGTTAATGGTCAGTTGTTTGCTGTTGTTGGTTCTCTGTCCAAAGGTCTACCTTTAGCATCTCTTGTGAAGTTTGTATGGTTTTAACAAATTATCTTAATTTCTGCTTATCTGGAAATGTCCTAATTTCACCATCATATTTGAGGCACAGTTTGCTGGGTATATAATTCTTTTTTGGAAATTTTTTTTCTTTCAGGGTTTTATATATACCATCCCATTGTCTTCTTCCCTTATTGTTTCTGTGGAGAAATCTGAGATTCGTTTTGTTGGTTGCCCCTTATAGGTAACTTTGTTTTCCCATGCTGCTTTCAGGATTTTTTCTTTATCTTTGGTTTTGATGAATTAGACGTTGATATGTCTTAGTGATTTTCTTGTAGGGCCTATTCTGTTTGGTGTTCATTGGACTTCTTGAGTGGATATATTCTCATCTTTCATCATACCAGGGAAATTCTCTTCCAACAAATCTTTGCCAATTTTTTCTGGTTCTTTTGTCTCTTCCTGTTCTGGAATTCTGACTACACATAGGTTATTCTTTTTGATGGCCCCTGGAATCCAAATGATAATTCTATCATTTTAAATATCCAAAGTGGCCATCACTTGCAAACATTCAAAATGGCTCTGTGCTTGGTCACTTTAAATATCCAAAATGGTCACCATTTGTAAACAGTCAAAATGACTGTGCCCTCTGGACAGCCGAAAGTTCACAGCTCAGGTTATCTCCCTCCTTGCTGTTTGCCTCCCTAGTTATAGGCCACCAGTGCAGTCATCCCTGCAGCCCTTGGTGACCAGGGCTGATCTTTAGATCAATTCTCAGGTCCCAACACCACTTAGAAATATTCAGGCTGTTGATGCCGTCAAAGTAGCTGACAGTCCACAGCTCCATTCATCTCTGCAATTATGTTTTCATTCAGGTTTTTGCACTAGTTGATGCCTAATCCACTTCTATATATTTCCTTTCAAAGCTCAGGGCCTCAGGATTATCTTCTGCATCTCTGTCAATTGATTTCTCTTTTCTTTGTTGAAGAGGGTCTGTGTAGCTTGTCTGCCTGTTCTAGCATCTTACCGGAAGTCTCATACAGTATTTTTTGCTTTAAAGTCAATTTTATCAGAAATTAATATTGCCACTCTTGCTCTTTTGTGGTTGCCATTTCTTTGGTATATCTTTTTCCAACCTTTGATTTTTAGTCTATTTTTGTCTTTTTCTCTAAAGTGTGTCTCTTGTAGACAGCATATTGATGAGTTATGTTTTCTTATCCAGTCTGAGTTTGAAAGACTCTGTCTCTTGAGTGGTGCATTTAATTCATTAACATTCAGTGTAATTATTGACAAGTATGAATTGATTGCTGTCATTTTGTTATGTGTTTTTTCATGGTGTACCTGATTCCTTTGTTCCATACAATTTTCTGTGCTGAGCTCATTTTCTTTATGAATTGTGTTATCATTTCCTTCGTTGCTGTTGTTTTAGTATTTGCTAAATATTTGTGCTTGTCTTCTTTTTTATTATGATGTGAAAGTTTGTCATTTTTCTTTAAGGTTACCCTGTGATTTATAATTTTCTTCCCAAGTTTAGAATAGTCTATTCTATCTTGCAACTCTCTTGACTTCCTCACCATTTAGAACTTCTGTAACTACACTATTTTTTCCCTTCTTTTTGGTTTGTAGTTGTCCTCATTTTCCAATTGATGTCTGTGGTTCCCTGTTTACAATCTTGTAACCTTATTTTACTTTAGATACCAACCCAATAACTGGGTTGGTTTCTGGGTTATGTCATCATGTGTATTAATAATTGGTTGTTGTTTGCTATTATTGGTTCTCTGTTCAGAGGATGCCTTTTAGTATCTGTTGTAAAGTTTTTCTGGTTTTAACAAGTTCCCTCAATTTCTGTTTATCTGGAAATGTCCTAATTTCACCATCACATTTGAGGCACAGTTGTGCTGGGTATATAATTCTTGGTTGGAAAATTTTCTCTTTCAGGGTTTTATATATACCATCCCATTGCTTCTCACCTGCATGGTTTATGCTGAGAATACAGAGCTTAGTCTTATTGGTTGCCCTTTGTAGATAACTTTTCATTTTTCCTGTGCTCCTTTCAGGATTCTTTTTTTGTCTTTGGTTTTGATGAGTTTGATGATGATATGTCTTGGTGATTTTCTTTTGGGGTCTATCCTGTTTGGGGTTCATTGGACTCCTGAATGTTTTATTCTCATTTTTCATCATAACAGGGAAGTTCTCTTCCAACAAATCTTGGACAATTTTCTCAGTGGTTTTCTTTTTCTCTTACTGTTCTGGAATTCTGATTACACATAAGTTATTCCTTTTGATGGTATCCCACATGAACCTTAAGCTTTCTTCATTTTATTTTTATCTTTTTTCTGATTGATCCCTTTTCAGGGAAGTATTTAGGTATTTGTCTTCAATCTCACTAATTCTATCTTCCATTGATTCATTTCTACTCCTTTGCCCTTTCAATGTGTTATCTATTTCTGAAAGTTTAGTATTAATCTTCTAGATTTCTATTTGTAGATTTTTTGTCATTTCCAATTTTTCATTTATTTTGTCATTTTGTTCTGAAATTGTTCTAGGGTTTTTTCTGTGTTATCCTTAATTTTGTCAGTGGTTTCCTTGATCTGTCTCTCAATCCATTGAAAGTACCTAAATATAATTCTTCTGAAATCCTTATCAGGAAGTTCCAATGCTGCTTCTTCCTCAGGGATGTGTTCTGGATCTGTATCCTGCTCCCTGGTTTCTACCACTTTATCTTGCTTCTTTGTGTTGACTATGATGATTTGTTCTCTCCAAGACATTGTGACTTTGTTGTATTTATATTTAATTGGTGATTGTATGTTGTAGTGACTTGCCCAAGATTTATATATATATAAATATCTGCGTAAGCAGGTACTGTGCACCTCTGTTCGCTAGTTGGTAGCACTTATTCACTCATCACCTGTCTCCTGGTAGCTGTGATAGAGAATGAGAGTGGCTGTATAGATCTCTGTTAACTGTTTGTGAAGAGCAGTTAAGGGTGTGTCAGGCTGTTATTGGTGGTCATATATCATTGGCCAGTTGGTATAGAAGGAAGTGGTGGATCTCACTCAGTAAGTGGAGCTGCATGAGGTGCAGGTATGGTTGGGTCATATGGGCATGGTTGCTGTCTCCTACTCAGTTAAACAAAAACAACAATCAAAAAACCATCAAAAAAGTAAAAGCAAGAGGACAAAAAACATATACCACATAAACACACAGGAACAATCACCAAAAAATAGGGAAAATTTTTTTTAAAGAGGAAAGGCAATAAATGAGAGAAAATATTTTAAATAGACAAGAAATATTAATAGAAAATGGGAAAGAAAAAAACACTGCAATATCTGTGGAGGGGGCAATAATAGAAAAGAAGTAAAGTAAGAGAATAATGAAGGAAAAAAATGGGAAAAATGCAAAAAGAAAAAGAGGGAATGGGGAAGAAAGAAAAAAAAATGGGAACCAGGAAAAGGGAAGAGAGAAAAAGCCAAAAACTAGAACCTGGGAAGGGAAGAAGGAAGAATAATAATTAAAAGGATGTAAATAATAGTAATTTAAAAACAGACAAAAACAATAAACTAAAAGAAAAAAAATCCTGGGCAGGTGGGGCAGGGCACCCAGCCTCCATCAGAGCACACAGACTGGGATGAAATTCCTGCTGGCCCAGAAAGTGGGTGGGAATGAGGGATGATCACACCTCCATTCACTTATAGGGTATGGGTATGACAGTAACAAGGCAAATAGCTCACCTTTCCAGGTCTCAGTTTCTGGTATGTCCTTGCAGTCCTCACCTAAAGGAGCCTATTCTTAGGACCCTGGAATATGAGAGAATTCTGTTGCTTTAAACATCCAAAATGGTTGAACCACTTGTAAACATTCAAAATAGCTGCACCCTCCAGACAGGCAAAAGTCCACAGCTCAACCCATCTCTCTCTTCACTGTTTCCTCTTTAATTCACCAGCCACCAGTGCATTCCTGCACGCAGCCCCTGGCTAGCAGTGCCAATTTATAGCTTAATTCTTAGGTCTTAACCCCACTTGGCAATATGCAAGCTGTCCGTGCCAGCAGGATCACTAATAGTCCACAGTTCCTTATGTCTCCTTTTTTGCTGTTTCCATGCAGGTTCTTCTACTAGTTGGAGTTTAGTCCACTTCTGTATCCTTCCTTTCAAAGCTCAGGGCTCCAGGATTATCTTCTGTATCTGTGCTAATTAGTTCCTCATTTCTTTATTGAAGAGGGTTGGTATAGTTTGTCTGCCTATTCTGCCATCTTACTGCAACTCTTCCATTATCTCTTTCCACAAATGTAGCTGATTTGATTCTTGTATATTCCATCCAGTGAGGTCCATGTGTATAAATTATGTTTTGAAAAAGATATTTGCAATGAATAAGTCATTGTTTTGGTTATCTCTGCTGCTCTAACAGAAAATATACCACAAATGGGATGCTTGAACAAACTGGAGTTTATTCTCTTATAGTTTGGAAGCTTTAAGTCCAAGTTCAAAGTGCCAGGCTCTAGGGGCTGGGTAAAAGCCTCTCAACCTTGGGCTTCAGCTCTGCCTCCTGCTCCTGACCCACTGATGCAAGAGGCTTTTCTTCACTCAAACAGCTGCTGGCTGCTGAGACTGACAAACCCAAAGTTGACAAGTAAAAAGGCACAGTCCCAGTGGTACCAAACCACGTGGCAGGCCATTAATTCAAGTCCATTGAAAGTCAAGCATGCTGAACAATGACACAGCTACATGCAGGGTTCAAGTGTGCCATAAGCTAGAGACCATTCCCCAAGGCTTCTCCTTATATACAGGAAGCAGACCACATCCCTAAGGCAGCTACTCAGCTGCTCACAGTAGACTCTACCATAGAGTTGATTACCAGTCTCATCATGGGGAATACTATATCCAGCTGCCCAGCCAAGCTGACACAGAAACTACCACAGACATTGATCTTGCAAACTTATGTCAGACTACTGCAGAGTAGTTTTTATCACCAAGGTCATAGTCTCCAACTTATGATCTTTCTTTCTTTGTAACTTTCGTATTCCAATCACCAATAATCATTGCTTCATCTTGATTACATGTTTGATCAATCTCAGACTGCAATGTGGTATAAGTTTCATTTTCTTCATCTTTGGCAGTAGTGATTGTGGCATAAATTTGAATAATAGTCATATTAACTGGTTTTCCTTGTTAATGTTGTACTTCAGTATAGATCTTGAAATATTCTTTTTGATGATTAATTCAATGACATTCCTCTTCAACTTGTCATTCCCAGCACAGTAGACCATGTGATTGTCGAATTCAAAATGGCCAATACCAGTCTATTTCATACTGTTTATTTAGGGGGGGAAACAACTATTAAATCCATAATATATAAAAGTATAACTTATTATTTTCATGACATTTGCCACATCATGATATTATTTACAAATAAATTATTCATCATTTATTTAATTTTCCTGTCTTTCCTGCCACCACCAGATATGTGGAAGAAGGGGGTATAGACTTCCAATATGGTTGCAGGAGAGTTTATTCTTCATTTTATCATGGGGTTTCCCCAACAGACCTTATAATATTTCCTCATAATTGGTCATTTTTATGAATTGACAAAGAATTCAAGAGCTTCCAAATTCATCAGTAATCCATTCAGGTTGTGCCAAGGTATGCCAAAATTAAAGTTGAATCTTTCCCCTATGCCGAAGAAATATGGATTACCCTTAGAAGTTTGAGTATAGGGAATGGAAGAAGTTAAAACAATTACTTTGCAAAGCAGTTAATCAAGCAATTTTTATTGTTGTTGTTGTGTTATGTGCCATCAAATCAGACCCAATTGATAGTGACCCCTCCTTGGGTTTCCGAAGCAGTATCACTACGGAAGTGATTGCCCAACCTTCCTTCCGAGGAGTGGCTGGTGGGTTTGGACCACCAGCCTTCTGGTTAGCAGTCAAGTGCCTTAGGCACTATGCTACCAGAGCTCCTAATCAAGTAATTAGGAGAGTGGAAAGAGAACTGGACAAGAGTCAAGGCCTCTGGCACTGCGTCAGCTGTCCTGCAAGACCCTAACCCTAGGTGAACTAATTAACCTCCTCACATTTCTGCTTCCTCACCTTCAAGATAAGATGTTCATCACAGTACTTCATACCTCCCAGAAGAGTTGGTCTTTTTGAAAATGAAAGAGATGACACAAATAAAAATACTTTTGAAGAGGTCGACATTAGCTTTCTTTGCTAAGATTATTATACTTAATTTGTTGTTATTTGCTGTTGAGTTGCCCCCAAGTCATAGTGACCTCTCCTTGGGTTTCCGAGGCAGTATCACCACAGAAGTATTATTATGCTTTCTCGAATAGGGCCCTTTTCTTGGAATGATTCTCAGATTTCAAGAAAGGAGACCAGTGGGAAATGGGAAAACTTTATAGACTGAATATTAGTAGGAATTATACCTAAAACAAGAGTTCCTCGGAGGTGCAGATGATTAATGCAGTTAGTTGCAGAGTGAAATGTTGAAGGTACAAGTCCAGCCAGAGATGCCTCAGAAGAAAGGCCTGGCAATCTACTTCAGGGAAAAATCATCCATTGAAATCCCTACAGAGCACTGTTCTCCTATGACACCCATGGGGCCACCTTGAGTCAGAATCAGTTGGCAACTGTTTTTTTTTTTAATACCTAAAGGAAACCCAAGGAGGGGTCGCTATGAGTCAGGGCCAACTCAACGGCACATAACAACAACAACAACAACCACAAAGCAGCACACAGCTTATACAGGAATTGTAGGTATTAAATGCAAGTTCCCACTGATTAAAGAAGTGAAAATGTAAAAACAGGGGAATACGCACCATGAAAATGCCTGGTAAAGAACACACACCCTAAGCTCAGTCAGCTTAGGTCATTGAGATTCAGTCTTTATTTTTCTCTCTTCTTCACTTTCTACATGTAATCCATCAGCAAATTCTTTTGACCCCTCTTCAAAATGTAGTCTGTTCTCTCCATTTCTACTATCACCATCAGTCCAAACCACCATCATCTCTCATTTAAAGCATTAAAATAGTCTTTCCGTCTTCCTGCTTCTACCTATTCCTTGCTACAATTAATCTACTCTTAGCAGCCAGAGTGATTATTTTAAAACACATATCAAATTTTGTTTCTCTTCCACTAAAAACTCTTTCATCGTTCTTTATCATTGCATTTTGAGTAAAATTTAAATGTCCTAGTGATTTCTATGGCCCTTAATGCTCTGGTCCCTGCCTATGGCTCCAACCTCCACTCTGGACACTTTTCTCCATACTGTGTGTTATAGATTGAATTGTGTCCTCAAAAAAACATATGTTGGAACCCAAATCCCTATACCTGTGGATATGGTCTAATCTAATATAATGTAATAACTTTCCATAATACAGTCTATTTTAATTAATCAGTAACTATTATTCCAGGAGCTCTGGTAGCATAGTGGCTAAAGCACTTGACTGCTAACCAGAAGGCTGGTGGTTCAAACCCACCAGCCACTCCTCGGAAGGAAGGTTGGGCAATCCTACTTCCGTAGTGATACTGCCTCAGAAACCCAAGGAGCAGTCGCTATGAGTCGGGGCCAACTCGACAGCACATAACAACAACAACAACAACAACAACGATTATTCCAGTGCAGGGTAATCACTTCTGAACTATATAAAAAACAGCATAGATATAGACACGCAAGCACACACAGGGAAAGACAGATGCCATATGAAGATCTCAAAAAAAAAAAAAAAAATCAAAGAATGCCTAAGGCTACTGACAAGGGATCAACATGGCTGAAACCCTGTCAGTTTGTCTTACTATGGTGGCTTGCATGTTGCTGTGATGCTGAAAGCTATGCCACAAGTATTTCAAATACCAGCAGGGTCACTCATAGTGGAGAGGTTTCAGCAGTGCTTTCTAACTAAGCCAGACTAGGAAGAAAGACCTGGCAATCTAGTGCCAAAAATTAGCCAATGAAAACCCATTTGGATCACAGAAGCTTATTGTCTGACAGAGTGCTGGCAGATGAGCCCTGTAGATTGGAAGGCAGTCAAATACACAGTGGCTGCAACAATGGGCTCAAGTATACCAACAATCATCACAGGATTGGGCAGCATTTCCTTCTGTTGCTCATTGGGTTGCCATGAATTAGAGCTGATTCAATGGCAACTAACAAGAACTAACACTATTATTCTTAGTTAACTGATGAGTGACCTGAGATTTGCAGAGGTAAGTAACATCTCCAAGATCACACCACAAGGAAGTAAAAAACAAGTATGCAAACCCCAGCATTCTGACTCTCAAAATAATACTCTTAACTACCACTTGATATTCCCTGGAAAATAACATGACTCCATTTCTAAAACTTGCTGCAAAGAAAAATGTATGAAAGTTTCTACCAGAATCAAAGAGCTTTAGTACCACCAGATTTTTCTGTTACCAATGAATTAGATTCTATTGTAATGGGATAGGTTGTGTTTGGGATTTGTTGAACTGCAACATTACCACTTCTGTAAACTAAGTACCTTCCACCAACTTTCAACACAGTCTTTTGCAAAATCAGCCCAGTATTGCATGCACCTCTGTGTTATGCCAAGGGAAATGGATGTTTTCTGATGTAAGAGTCCAAATACAGGAGTTAAGGCTCTCACTCAGTGTGCTTCATATACCAATAAAATTCTTTTTTGACTAAGAGTAATAAGACTGGTGCATAGGAAGGTGACATAAATGAGTTGTGCAGCACGCTTTATAGACTGAGCCTATAATTAAGCATTCCCACAGAGTAGCCCCTTCTGTTTACTTCTGGCTTAGCTAAAATGGTCTTTAGCTGGACAGCATAAAATAGAAATCTGCATGATTGAGGATTTCTATCAATTCTTCAAACCAAGTGAAAATGTCTATCATATAAAAGATAATGGCAGAAATCCATTTTTAGCTTTCTGTTGTTGTACTCATGTGTGAAATTACCCACAGGGAAAGATAGTTGTCTGTAAAAGAACTCTTATTGGCCTTAGATGTGATTGGCTGCACAGATTACACTGTTGAATGAATTGGTTTTGCAAGCCAAACAGAAGGCCTCATAAACTGAACTGGGATTGCTGCTGAGGGCACCGTCTTGTCCCGGGTGATCGGGTCAGGCACACCAGTGGCCAGGGCACTGGTGGCTGCTTCTTCTCACTTTAACAATGTGACATTTGGAGGATAAATCATTTCTGAAGTTTTTACTCAGCAATGCCTTGGTTGGACAGATGACTCACTTGGCATTTGACAAAGGCCTTCATTCCTTTTCTGCTTTGATTAGATTAACATGAATTTGGGATATATAGACATCTGATGGCATAGTGCCTAAGGCATTTGACTGCCAGCCGCAAGGCTGGCAGTTCAAATCCACCAGCCACTCCTTGGAAGGAAGTTTGGGCAATCTACTTCCATAATGACACTATCTCGGAAACCTAAGGAGCGGTTGCTATGAGTTGGGTCGGGGTCAAGGGCACATAACAACAACAGTACACTTTTTATTTTTCCCTCCTAATTGAATAAAGAATGAGAAGTAAAAACTTTATCTTATTTAGTAAAGAACATCTGCCTTAAGCATTGTGCTCTTTTAAGAACGCTATCAGGTTGACAGTGGAAACTGCAAAGATTAGATTGGAAACTTAGGGAGCAGTAAGTTCATGTTCATAGGGGAAAAGCAATTCAGAAAAGGAGGGTGAGAATGATTGTACAGCTTGCAGACTGTGATCGAGGCCACTGGATGTAATTGCAGAAATTGTTGAGTTGGTGTATCTGTTCTACTGTGTATATTCTCAGCAACAAAAATAAAATAAAGTATTTTTTAAAAAAGAATAGGCGTGGGCTGGAGTTAATATTCCTGGTCTCTAAAGACAGCCAATTTCAGTATTTGCCAGTAGATCATGGGCCATGTCCACATTTGGTATTTTTCATGTTGTAGCCTGGAAGAAAGAATTATTGCAATATATATCAGAGATATTTAGCCTATTTTTTTCCTAAAAAAGAAATGTGGAAAAAAGAAGAGAGGGAATAGGGAAGGCAACAGGAGGAGACAGAGCAATAATTGGACTATTCCAAATTATTTTCCAAACTCTACTCTCCCCCAACAATTTATTTTCAATTCTGTAAACCCAGAAGCAGAATTCTGCCTTTTTAATACCCTTAATAATTAAAAAAAAAAAAAAAAAAAGATCATGTTAGTTTAGTGCAGAGCCCAAATTAGGAGGTCAGGCTTCAGCTTGTTTGTGTTGGCAGCTCTCCGGAGCCAGGTCTGTCTCTTGTCCCTGCCCTGAATGGCAATTGGCTCAGACCCAGCAGCAGTACATCAGGACCAGGCAGAGCCTTTCCTCACAGGATCCTAACCAGGCCACGACTTACACAGCCTGCTTGGCCCTGACTAACTTACTCTCATTCGGGTCCCAACAGTTCCACACCCAGGCTTGAAGAGGGTCCACTACGCTCAAAGATACATATGGCTGCCGAGAGATGTACTGTCATTGCTGGACAATTGTCTCCTTCCAAGATACTCACACACTGACAATTTCCCTCCCCAGATTGGTAACCAAACTTCCCGCACTGCAATGCACATATTAAATGGGGACTCAGGGGACCTTGCTGTTGTTATTTGTCATCGAGTTGGACCCAACTCATAGCGACCCCTCCTTGGGTTTCCAAGGTGGAATCACTACAGAAGTAGATTGCCCAACCTTCCTTCCGAGGAGTGGCTGATAGGTTTGAACCACCAGCCTTCTGGTCAGCAGTCAAATACCTTAGGCACTATGCTACCAGAGCTCCCAAAATCCAATTTTATCAGCATATCATATTTAAACTTTAAATCTCCAATGGGCAGCATTTAAGTATTATCCACTCTTTTGATTAGTATTTTATTCTACTTAGTCACTGATGGTGACTAAGGACCTCCAAACTGTGTAAATCTGGTTCTGTGTTAAACAGATTGGGCTTATTTATTCCTTCTTGATCTAGAAATCATGGCTAGATGTGTCAGTTGACTCATCTTTATATGGGCATTGTACATCACAAAGTGTAGAAGTGCAGAGGGAAGGACACTTCGTTTTATGCTGTGAAGAATACTCAGGGAAGTTTTCACAAGCTTAAAAATTTGTTTTTCCTAGGTAGCTAGGACTTGTCTGCTGAAATTACCAGGCCAATCTCCCAACCCAAATAAAATTTTTCCCATCAGCTCTTGACTAGTCAGTTACTGCCTTGTTGTTTGTCCAACAATGGTTGCATTTATTTCTGAAGTAACAAGTTCAAAAGGCAAAGCATATCCGAGGTCACCAAGTAGGGGACCATAGATGTAAGTGTGTGTGTGTGTGTGTGTGTGTGTGTGTGTGTGTACACAGAGAGACAGAGAGAGACAAAGACACAGAGCAACGTACAGTTTCAATTTAGAAAAGAATGACTATTTTTGTTATCCAGTTCTGCAGTCTCCTTTCCTCCTAGCTGTTGAGAAATTTTCTTTGCATGTATCTTTCTTCTTTCATATTTGACCTGCTTTTCTCCTCATTCCAGCTATATTTTCCCTGAGCTTCCTCAACTCTCCAAGTTAGATCTATTGCTCTCCTTTTTTCATGTAACTCCAGGCACTTTACCTCAAGACTCACTCCCTTATACTTTCCTTTCCTAAAAAAAAAAAAAACACCTCACTAACTAACTACTCTTTTCCAATCTTTTCTCTGCAAGAGCTAAAGGGTCTTTTAAGTTTTTCATTCTTTTTTTTTTTCACAAATAATGGACATAATACAGTTTTTTACAAACTGCACCACCCCTTCTCGCACTAGTACCCTATGCACACTCTGCACATTATATACATGTTATTTACATGAGCACATTATATGTGACAAATGTGGTAAATCAATAATTACTTCTGATAATTAATAAACACAAGCAGAGTCATTTAGTGAAAACGACCATAGTTCAACACCAGGGATCACACCAAAACTATATTACCCAGAGGCATATCACATAAAATGACTCTTTTAAGTGCACTTCTTAGGAAAGAAGGAAAAACCAGCTCACCAGATAGCAGTGCTTGGGACATATGGTCAGGAAAAGTAGAGCTTCAGCCCAGGGCTATTCGTATTCATTCCACCTATGCCACTCTGAAGATTACCCACATTCCCCTCTGCTCACCCCTGCCATCATTTTAGTCAAACCAGTAAAAGAAAGCTGCCCTTGAAAACTACCCTCTCCCTCACATAGTCTAGTTGATGTATTTATAAATGTACTTTGAAATGACCCATTAAAGCCTAAAGTTTATTAAAATGTAATTTGAATGTTTAATGCAGAAGCTAAGATAAAAATTTGATCTGTCCTTAACTGATGTGCAGTATGCCCCATTAACTAAACAGTAATCATATTGAGATGTCAGCTGGCTAAAAGCTAGGGTTAAACCCTGGTTGGAGGTTAAAGAGCCTTATTATCAGTCTTCCAAGCCACCCCGTTCTGTTCAATGGCTTGTGTCTCAGAGAGATTGCTCTGAGCAACACACAGAGTTTGTCATTACGTACAGTGAGTGCTTTCTGACACTTTTTAGCAAAGATACCCATCAAGATGGAGAAATCAGCAAAGTAAACAGAGTCTGCAATGTGTTAATACAGGTACACATCCTTTTTCAGCCTTTCAAAGGCACAAATTACGTACAATGAAGGCAGAACGTGTCTACATCATAGAACAAGCAGCATCTTCTGTTAGGCTACAGTTGGTTGGGCGAGAGAACCATAAAGTACACTCAAGACAGGGACACACGTGTCTTAAATGGAGACAGCAAGCCCTGTGCCCAGAACTTGTCTATTTTTTAACTTAGAGATGGCTTTCAATCTTCATCTTGTATTCCAGAGGAGTTCCTGTTCTCTTTGCTTAGGGAACTAGGAATAAGTACTTCTTTGAAATTAGTAAGTTAAGCAACCTGGGCTATATACAATTTTTACTTGATTGGTCAGATTGATTTTTTGTTTGTTTGTTTAATCACCCCAAAATTTGGGCTCATTCTATTGGCTATCAAGCTAGAAAAAGAAACCAACTTGACAGCACGTAACAACAACAGGAATGGAAAAAGAAAAAATATTTTTTATTTTTTAAATCAAAACTTTTTGTCATCATTTTTAATATTCAGTACTTACCCAGATTAATTATCATGCTTGCCCTACTGCTCCCTTTTTGGACTTGTGTATTAAATGAAAACTTTCTCTACCATCTATTAATAAAAGCTCTTGGGTGGCTCCCAAGATGCCTCTGTCATATAAACTTCCATGCTGTCTTTGAACTATGTGAGAGTGGATTCTGTATGAATTAAGTGGAAATGTGTTGGAAATGAAGTATGTTGTGTCATTCTAAAGTTATGTCCTATGAAAACACTTTGTAATAGACTTATTATTCAACCTGATAATTCCACGTCCATAAAAGGGATGTTCATTTTAAGTGGTACATTCAGGTATTATTTCTCACCCTTGAAAAGTTATAAATATTTAAATCTTTGTCATATTGATCAAGTCAGTATTAAAAAAAAAAAAAAAAACCTCACTGCCGTCGAGGGGAGCCAAAATCAGAATTTGAAAGGAATTCAGATCCTTCTAGATGAATGTTGTTGTTGTTGTTAGTTGCCATAGAATCAATTCTGACTCATGGCAACTCCACGTGTGTCAGAGTAGAAGTGTGCTCCATCAGGTTTTCAACACTATGACCTTTTGGAAGCAGATTGTCATGCCTGTCCTTCAAGGCACCTCTAGGTGGGTTTCAGCTGCCACCATTTCGACTACAAGTTGAGCACCTAATGTTAAGTTTGTGCCACCCAAGGACTCCTTCTAAATGGATACATTGCATCATTCAGATCTTGTCCCTACCCTGATATTATCTTAATTGCAAAATCCTATCCATCCCACCTTTATGAAACCTCCAATGTTAATTTGCCAGTTGGCAGTCCTCAATCTTCGACCCAGACTCTTGTCTTCTCCCTTGTCTATCCCAATTAATCACCTTACCTTTCTCATCTCATGGACCCCAGGTTTGAAGGTGACTTTGGAGTCAATGATGAAGGATCAACACTAAGACTTCCCTTTCAATGATTTTTATTTAACATTTTACATTTGATAAATGACATTGGAGTATCTAGTTTAAAGCTAAAAATTTGAAATGCACCATTGACACAGACTGATTTTTTTATTGTTCCTTCAATCTATAACTTCTCCATAATGAAATTCATTTATTCCTTTGAGATAAAAACCAATAACAAATAACACTTCTTAGATACCTACACAGTACCAGGCTTTGTACTGTCAAGAAAGACACAATCCCAGCTACAAACTGTGAAAAAATATTCAACAATGACATATGTAACAAGGGACTTACCTCTAAAATTTATGGAAAACTCCAACACCTCAACATTAAAAAGACAAGCAATCCAATTTTTAAAAAAATAGCCAGAAGACATGAACAGACACTTGACCAAAGAAGAAATTCAGACAGCCAGCAAGCACATGAAGCAATGCTCATGATCATTACCCTTTAGAGAGATACAAATCGAAACAGAAATGAGACACCATCACACCTGTGCAATAATAGCAAACTTCAGTAAGACAGAAAATAACAAATGCTGGTAAGGATGTGGACAGACTGGGACTCTCATGTACTACTGCTGGTAATAATGTAAAATGGTACAAACACCGTGGAAAACAGTATCGCTTTGCCTTAAGATGATGGAAATAGAAATACCATTTGATCCAGCAGTCCCATTACTAGGTATATATCCTAAACAAGTGAGAGCCAAGACATGAATAGATATGGACGCACCCCTGTGCATCACAGCACTATTAACAATTGCAGAGAGATAGAAACAACTAACTGCCCATCAACAGAAGAATGGATAACCAAATTATGGTACATACATACAAAGGAATACCATGCAACTGAAGAATAATGTAGAATCCATGAAACACCTCATAACATGATATACTTGGAGGACATTATGCTGAGTGAGTCACAGAAGGAAAAATATTGTATTATTCCACTATTGTAAAAGGTCATTGAAAGGTTTACAACCCCTTTGTTAGTTATCAGGGATGGGAAGGGAGAGGAGGGAGATTGCTAGATACATAAGAGAGTAGTATTGATTTGCATGAAAGGAAAGACAATATCCCAAAAGCAAGTGACCAACACAATAACACTAAGGAAAAATAAGACACAGAGAGGTGCACAAGAGGTACAGACAACAAAGATAAACACTTTTACATACACAGTACTGCATTATCAGTGATAACAAGCATGAATCTACAAGTAGATACACAGGTAATTAGGTTGAATGATCAGGTATGTCTAGGCAAAAGGGAATACACCCATGACCATATGTCAGTATTTCTATACATATTTGTATGTGCTATAAGAATATCCATATATATATAT
>NW_006922028.1:1881073-1881792 GCF_000298275.1 Orycteropus afer afer | reverse complement strand
GGAAAGAAGGATACAAGGAAAAAGTAACCACAGGGAGGAAATGAGAAGAGAGCTGTTACATTATGGAGATTGCAATTGACGTCATGAAACAAAATGTGTATGACCTGCTATATGGAAAATGAATTTGCTCTGTAAACTTTCACCCAAATCACAATTAAAAAAAAGAAAAAAGAAAGACACCTATGAACAAAAGACTGTAAAGGAAGACCATTAAATCAATGATTATATGATTATTAAAATCGATTACAAATTGATAATTGCTGTGATAATAACAATAGCAAAAGCAATTAATAATAACAATGAAGCTAAGATAAATTGAATACCTGCTCCAAAGTGGGCTCTATGGTATGTTCTTTACATGGTTTATCTAAATTAATCTCTATAATCACCCTCCATAGTAAGTACAGTTATTATCCCCACTTTACTAATAAGGAAACTTGGGCCTGGAAGCGTTAAGAACTTGTCCAAAATGAGAGCAAGAAAGTAGTGCAGCCAGGATTTGAAGCCAGTTTGGATTAGAAACCAGTTCTAACATCAAAGCCCCATGCTTATTCTCTCTTCTGTCATCTGCTTTGACTGAGGCAGGCTCAGGTGCAGTGGGAAGAAGTACACATAGGACAGTGCAAGACTTTTCACCTGAAACTAGAGCCGTGGTGTTTAGAAAATGGAAGTCATTAGCACAGAAAACACTTGAAATGATGTTGTTGTTATGTGCCGTC
>NW_006922028.1:1880194-1880816 GCF_000298275.1 Orycteropus afer afer | reverse complement strand
AAAAAAAATTTCAGCAATCAAAGAACAAGGCACATTTATTTTTATTGGGGAAAAACGGAACTATTTCAAGTAAATAAAAAGATGTTACAAGCTGAATCTAGTATATAAATACATCTGGGGAATTGTCCTCAGTCAATTTGAATGTGAAGAATAAAGGAATTGAGAGGCAAGGTGAGCAATGCTCTAGAAAGAAAATCATCTTTAGTCTCAGCTACCTTGCTGCTGTTAAACACACACACCACACAGACACATACTCAATAGAGAAGTTCACCCTCAGGGACACCTTCTCCATGCCATTTTAAACAGACACACACAGACACACACAATAGAGAAGTTCACCCTCAGGGGCACCTTCTCCATGCCGTTTTCAAGACTGCTTTTCCTGTTATTGAGCCACCAATTATTTGGGTGAAAAAAAAAACAAAAAAACTCACTGCTGTCAAGTTGATTTGAACTCAGAATGACCCCTCCTTAGGTTTCTGAGATGGTATCTCTACATTAAGTAGATTACCCGATCTTCCCTCCAAGGAGTGGCTGGTGGGTTTGAACTGCCAGCCTTCTGGTTAGCAGTCAAATGCCTTAGGCACTATGCTGCCAGAGCTCCCATTCCAAACCAAAAAAA
>NW_006922028.1:1877132-1879439 GCF_000298275.1 Orycteropus afer afer | reverse complement strand
TTTCCCTAATGCATAGCCCAATGTTTGATTTAAAAAGCAATCATATAAGAAATTATTTGTTGGATGAATGAATGAATGAAACAATAGAAACCACAACATTCATGTTGTTGTTGTTATGTGCTGTTGAGTCGGACCCGACTCATAGTGACCCTTCCTTGGGTTTCCGAGGCAGTTATCACTATGGAAGTAGATTGCCCCATCTTCCTTCTGAGGAGTGGCTGGTGGATCTGTACTGGCAGCCTTCTGATTAGCAGTCAAGTGCCTTAGGCACTATGCACCAGAGCTCCATACAATACTCATAAGGTTGCCTTACTCTCACCCGGTACCAACTCAAGTAACTACCTCCAGTGTAAAAAACCAAAATTCCAAAAGTTGAATATTTTCAAAAATATACGTAAATTTGGGGGCACTTATAAGAAACCAATCTATTTTTTCCCCACAAAACTATAAAGTTTAGAAAGCAGAATTCAGTATGAACAGCCCTGTTTTGTTTTTAGATTGGTGGGGCAGGAATGGAATGTTACACTGTTTCTTTTTGACCAAGGATAATCTGATCTTGCAAAGATAGTTCCCAAAGTCAATAACAACTCCTACTGGGAAGACAAATTGTCTCTGAATTGGATTAAGGTGAAATGAGAGTGCTGCCTCAATGTAGCTGTGTCACTAAGGAGCTAGTTGTTTATAGCTTCATTACAACATTAAGTGAAGTATCTATGTTTCTTCTGGGTTTAATGAAGCCACAAACAACCAGCTTCTTATTTAGTGGTATTGGAGATTTTTTTGCTTTTAACTGGATGTAATTTAATTTGTGTTTAACTAGCTTTCCCACTATACCAGGTACACAGACTGGCACTTTAGAGACAATTAGTTAAGTGTTCCTTTGTGCTGGCTACCAGGTCTAGAAAAAAGAAAAGGAGAATCAATAAGATCAAGCCAGATTTAAAAAAAAAAAAAAAAAAAACAACCTCACTGCCCAGATCTGACTCATAGCAAAATTCACTCTCCATCAAGAACGCCGTCCAGCTCAAGTTGGTGGCTCTGAGAGGAAGCAGCTCAGCTCCTCTCCGTGCCTCCTTCAAGTGTAAGTGGTTCTGCTCCAGCTACTAAGTGATTTTGCTGTTTTTTTTGTTTGTTTGTTTTTTAGTTTTCAGGACTTTACCTTCTGTCTTTCTTCACCATCCTCATCGGCCTGGTGCTCTACTCTTCCACCTCCACGTACATAGCCCAGGACCCCCGAGTATACAAGCAGTTCCGCAATCCTTCGGGACCTGTTGTGGACTTAACAACGACAGCTCAGGTGGAGCCTTCAGTCACCTACACCAGCCTGGGCCAAGAGACGGAAGAGGAGCCCCATGTCCGCGTGGCCTAGGATGAGGCCCTCCCTGCCCACTGAGGACAGCTCAGTGGCCACATGTTCACCCATCATCTCTGTATTGTATATAGAGAAAGGTATTTAGTCGGTGCAGTTTACACAGGTGGACTGCAAGGTAGCAAAGCCGAAAGCCTGAAAAAGGAATAGGCTAAACATCACTGGAGATGCGGGCTCCAATCCACCTAACTTGGAGAGATGCCTATCTAGTGTGTATCCTGATCACAAACCCCCTGTATCAATTGCTATGAAAACTCTGGAACCGGAAGCCAGTTCTATTATTTGTATTATTGTAGTTAATGTTATTACACCAGTTTTCAGGAGGATGTTTTATACTCCTGAGGGGAACTATTGCCAGATCCACATGTAGTTAACATAACTGTCCCTTTTCTATGGCAAGGCATTTTTTAAGAATCATACTCCCCACCACCACCACCAAATAATCCTTGTAATGCATGCCACAAGGCCTCCACCCCGGAAGATTTTCCTTATCTAGGGACCTGGTGGTTAATGGTTTCCTCTGTTATTTGTTGGATTGCCTGCTCAATGTGTGTTTTGTGCTGTGACTCTTGTGGGGAGGGGCAACTGACCATATAATTCTCTATTCTACGAATAGATATAAAACAAACATTTTAGCCTTTTTATATTTCAATCTGTGATTACTCCAGGCCTTTGGTTTTCTGTTGTGCCATGAGATTCTGCTAATCAAGTCCCTGTAATAAAAGGATAAGGAGTATTCCATTTCTTTGGTTTATGGGAAACCCAAGAAATAATATACTATCATTTGTGTTTGTAGGGTAATTAAAAAAAAAAAAAAAATCTCTCTTTCCCACCCTATATCCTATGTTGTTGTTGTTGTTATGTGCCGTCGAGTCAGCCCTGACTCATAGCGACCCCTCCTTGGGTTTCCGAGGCAGTATCACTACGGAAGTAGGATT
>NW_006922028.1:1867601-1876997 GCF_000298275.1 Orycteropus afer afer | reverse complement strand
TACTGATATGTGGAAGTTAACTAAAGCATTTAAAAGATACCTGATCCTTTCATCTCTTAATTGTGTGACACTTTTTTGAAATACGCTGGCATGAAAATGACCTTTATTCAGATTATTTTCGGTTGTGCCACCTCCTAACAGAGTCAAGGTGCTGATATGAAGCAATCTGTGAAACAAACTGATTTTTTAAAAATCTGGCATTTGTGTCATAGTTGACATCCATTCAATAGCAAAATATATGAAGACACAGCATTCATATGGATACAGAGAATATTACAGGGTCTTGATAAGGCTTTGCCACTAGTCCAAAATCAAAAAATACCATAATCAACCAAACCTATTGCTATTGAGTCAGTTTTGACTCATAGCAACCCCATATGTTACAGAATAGAACTGAGTTCCATTGAGTTTTCTTGGCTGTAATGTTTAAAGATGCAGATTGCCAGGACTTTCTACCGTGTGCATTCTAATAGTAATCTTTCAGTTAGTAGTCAAGAGCAAACCCATTTGCATTACCCAGAGACCTAGAAACCACATCAAACTCATTTCCGTAGAGTTGATTTTGACTCATAGTGATCCTTTAGGACAGAATCTTTACAGGAGCAGATTGCCAGAACTTTTCTCCCACAGAGTGACTGGTGGTTCTAACTGCTGACCTTTTGATTACCAGCTGAGACTTAGCCATTGCACCACTGTAGCTCCTTCACAGAATGGGAGTGACGGCCAAATACTGCAGTAAAAGCATCCTATGCTGTCAGTCCTCACTTGTGTGGCCTCTCCACCTGCCTTCTACACAAGGCAAGTTGTTCTGCCCTTAAAGACCAGAAAGAAGAGAAATTG
The DNA here is from genome assembly GCF_000298275.1 of Orycteropus afer afer. Classification (NCBI taxonomy): domain Eukaryota; kingdom Metazoa; phylum Chordata; class Mammalia; order Tubulidentata; family Orycteropodidae; genus Orycteropus; species Orycteropus afer. Next base: position 1,876,157 of record NW_006922028.1, on the reverse strand, counting down.
TCTTATCTGATATACCATCATTTCATGGTCATCTCAGTTCAGCCCCCTTAGAAATATATTTCATTTTCTATTTATTAAAAAAAAAAAAAAAAAAAGGCTAAAGCTGTAGCCAGTCAAAATAACTTTGCCAATATCTGTTCTCTGCTACCTTTTAAACCAATTAAATACCTTTCTCTGAATATTTGGTCCATTAAGATCTAAAAGACCTTTAAAGACTGTGGTTTTACTTTTGTGTTTACATTCCTTTGGTTTTCATAATTTTGCTTGATTTATTGCATTTTTAGTATTTATTTTAAGCCAAATGTTTTAGTCTTTTTTTATTCATTTTTATGACACTAATTTGTAGATGCTTAGTAAAGTCTTATGAGAAACATATAGATGAAAGTATTTCCAAGTTCACTCAGTGGACTGGGATTTTAAAAAAAAAAAATTAATTTCAAAATGGTTTGCAATCAACAGATGGCTACCAGTTACCATCTGAATTATTTTCTAGGATGTTTCAATTGACTCCATTGTATGGAAACCAAGTGTGAATGTTAAGATCAATTCATTGTATACCCTTTATCATCCAACGTCCCTGTACACAAGACTTTTATGTCACTGGGGTACCTCATTGTGTTGATTTGTCTCTATCTAGGAGGATTGATAACATATTCAGTTGTCTGAGATCAGGAGTTCCAGATTAACCGTTTGGAAAAAAAAAAAGTAAACGAATTCTTTTTCTGTGTGAAAGCACTGCTCCTTCCGGAATGGAGTAGAAATTGGGAGTGAGTCAACATTAACTCTAGCTGTTTTAGTTTCTGAAATTCCATAACTCAATAGACACCAGCAAAATATTCAGCTTTTAAATCCACCACCACTTCCTCCTCAATGAATGAGACTTGTGCACTCTGTGTAGAATTTGATTGGGTAAGCAAACCCCAGCTCTCCTAAACCCCACTTAACATAAGTGGTGGTTCTCACTTCCTGAATGAAAACTTGCACTGGGGACAGAGCTTGCTTTGGTCACCTCACGGCTTCAAACTCTGAAATACACAACCAGGTAGACCAAGCAATAGAATAATTTGCACCTACTGTGTCTCATGAAAATATTTCAATGTTTAGTTTAGATATTGCTAACTTGTGCTATTAACCTTTTGAGAAATGTGTAGTAATGTTTGTTTTGGGTTTGTTTTTTGGTTTTGTTTTTTGATTTATAACCATTTAGTAGTCCCCAGCTAGCTACCAGTACAGATTTTACCCCATGGGTAGGATTCTATTGTTAAGCCACATAACAAAGCACACTAATCCTGACACCACAAATGGAAAATATAAACCAAAAAAGAAATTTACACTGAGAAGTTGAACAAACCCTCCATTTTTGATATTTGCATGCTTCCCTATGGACTGGCTGTGGCAATGTAATGCCTGTATAATGTTTTCAAATAAAAATAAATGCTTTAGGAAAGCACCAAGTTCTTGGTTTTCTTGTGTGTTTCTCTGCACTATGACAACCGTGGAAGCAGCTCTCGTGGGATGCTAGAAATAGCAACGGAAGTAGATAGCAGAGTACATGTCAAAATAAAAAGCAGAAAGAAAATATTTCCAAATTAGGCAGGGCACAGTTGGTCTCCGAGCTGTAGCTTTGGAAAGCCAAATGGAGCACATTTGTAATTTGCAAAATTAATTGTTTATCTGAGTACTTCAGAATGGTCTGGGGCCTATGCCTTCAGGCCCCAGGCCCACATTTAAAACACATGTAGAACAATTACAATTTACCCCCAAGAAATAGTTTCTCATAAAGAAGAAAGTTCTGTGTATGCTGCCTTTGGCATAATGCCAGGCTTAACGGATGAGCATTCCTCCAGAGCCCGACATAATTTATAAAGCAGACACTGTTCATATTTCTGCTCAGAACTTAAATATTATCCTGCAATCATCTCTCCTCCATTAACTGCAGTCGCCCAGCAACCCCTTGAGTGCTTAGAATTGATTGTACATAAATTTACATGTTCTTGTTATTTGGATCCACAATAAAACCTCAAAAAAATAAACTAAGAAGACTATGCATATAAGTTGTAAATTAAAAATATTTTTAAAACAAAAACATTACTTTTTCAAATGAAAAAGAACAGCATCACACCAGTGCTTTATAAAGGGTTCTTGAGATTTATCATGCTCCTCTTTTACAAATAGAACAGTGCATACTTAATATAAATAATTTGCTTGAAAAATGTGACTCACACTTTGAAAGGAAATATTTTTTTCTTTTAAGAAATGTGAAGCTTTTTCTTTCTAAAGTCTTGTTGATATTTATTTAGTAAATATCAAAGATGAAATAAAGTCCAACTTTGACCCAGCCTATTTCCAGCAATTCTAAATTATTGAGGTCCAAAAAACATATATAGTACATGTATATGTCATGTTTGGTCTGCTTCCTCAATGAATTTTAATTTTCTTAGGAGAAAGAATGGGTTTCCCTAATATTGAAGAGTTCTTACACAGCAAGATAAGGAAGCACTCAAGTGATGTTTAGAAGTGTTAGATACAAGTTAAATCCAACAGGGGACCTATAATTTATTATTTTGTCTTGATGTTCCACAGGAAAACAAATTGTAATATCTGAAATAGAAAGACCTGAAATCAGATCCAGCTCAGCTATTTTCAGTGCCTTGCAAAATACCTTGCACCTGGGAGGTGCTCATACATCATTTCTTTAATGAATCTAACTTCTCAACCAGAAATACAAAGCACAAGGGTAAGATATTCTGTTACAGAATGTTCCATTCTTTTCCCTACTAAAGAAATATTTCTCAAGTATTTTTTTTTCTCTATAAAAATTCTGTTCTTGGAAGGGAAGAAATTGCCTTGTCTACTTCAGTGCACTCTTCTGGGGAAGTTTTTTTTACAAACACTTAAAATGCCTGGTCCTTCAGATTCAGGCCTGAGACATAAAATAACAAAGTTCTTTATTCACTTGCAAATGATGCTTTGAGTTCATGACGTGGCTTCTTTAGTGTGTACATTGAGCTTGCTTTTCTCTCTTCTTCCTTTTATCTTTGGTTTCTTTCTTTTTTTCTTTTCTTCTTTTTTCTTTTCTTCTTTTTTCTTTTTCTGTCTTTCTTCTTCCTGCAAGCATAAAATTGAAGGCTTACTATGGGCCACCTAGGCAGGGTCTCTGCCCTTTATTCTCTATGTGGTCAAAAATGTTTAATTCAAAAAATTATAATACAGCTGGAAAACCCTGCACCCACCAGGTGGCTTTTCATCAGTTCCTGAAAGGACTAGCCATTGTGCATCACTTTTCAGACAGCCAGACAAGTCACCTCCAAATATTACTGCAGCCTGATTAACAGGGAAACTAATGATCAGAAGGAGGAGGTCTCCTTGAATAAGATTAGGGGCGTCCATCTGGATGGACAAAGGGCTAGTGTGGCTTAGACTAAAAATTATAAAAGCATGAAAATAAGCTTGTTCAATAAGCCTCAGGTTTCAACCTGAGAACTATTCTATATGCTTGAAGGATAATTCCAGGATTGATAAAAGTCAATAATAGTTTACACAATGAGGAGTAATCATCCAGAACTCATTACCCCAAAATGATGGTACAGACTAAAAATGTAATGTTAGGTTACCTAAGAGATTGAAGAGCTACAATAAGACATTAGGCAATGTGACCATACAGCTCATTATCTGATCTGTTAATACTTTTGAGGATGAAAGCAGGCACACGTATAGACCCATTCTGTCACAGGAGAACCTGGAAGTGTGGTCACCTTAGCATTAAAAAGAAACACTGGCACTTCCCTCTCCAAGAGAGGTTGGCAGCTCCAGTGGATAGCCATGCCTTCCTGCCATGGGTGTCATTGTCGAGAACAGTAGGATGAAGCAACCACCAGCCCACTATGTAGACACTGTTCTTGGGTTCTTATTCCTGGAGGGCAGCATTGGCCTAGGTTTCCAATCTTACTCTTAAGGCTACCTTCTTGGAATCATCTGGGTAGTAAAGAAGTGACAAGCGTTCTAATGATAACATCCCAAACATCTTCACCACTGTGTCAGTGTTAAATGAGTCAATAAATTAAAGCAAGACCTGTGAGCCTACAGGAAGCAGAACTGCTGAAATTGATCAGAAATGAATTATAGTAAAAGCCCACATACACATACATTTCAAGGAATGCTGAATAACAAACAAATGCATGAGTGAATCACTGTGCATTCCTCACAGGAAGAAGGGGTAGATCCCCAGGTGTTGAAGAGTAGATGATTTGCAACATGGGCCGAAATCATTAGATACCCAACATTTTCCTGTGTTTATAAATACCATTTCTGGCACTTGGGGCCACAAACTGAAACACAGGTTGCTAATACTTATTTTTGAACGAAGTTGGGTCTCATTCCTGCCTTTCTTGTCTTCGGAGGCAAGGAGAATGACTTCCTGAGGAGGAACCTGAAGAGATTTGATAAGTGTTAAGTAAAAATAATAATTGCAGTGTCACAGATGGTTGGCCACTTGCCAAATTTCACAGCAAACTAGAAAAGCAATAAAAAAAAATCTTGTTCTTAAAATGACTACTTTTCTAAATGAAATTACTAAAGAGAGAGGAAATGGGCTAATCACTGACATAATCAAAACAGTCTCTTGTGGGACTCCCTGTGAGCTTTTGTTTGAATTCTCTAATGTAGTTTTTGGCATTAAATAGGATTTTAAAAGCTAAATAGGTTACACATGCACACAAATGGTTGAGTGAATCACATAACGGCTTTATGTTCCCCAAGATTCTGCCTATCAGGCTGTGTTTTAATTAAATGGAAAATTGTCAGGGGTAGAGGACAACTTCATGTGGGGAGTTTGGTGCCATAGTTGAAGACAGAGTTTTTACACTGCATTCAGTTTTCCGTTCATAACTATGACTCCCAAATAATGAAGGTCATTTTCATTTTAGCCACAAGCTTAGACATAGAATTTGGAAGTTGGAGTGAACATTGAAGATCATTTTGTTGAAATTTCCAACTCATTCCATGGCATGTAAGTGTGGAGATAGTTGGAAAGGAAGATGTTAGTCTTGAGAAGGTTTAGCCTTAGACACCAGTGGCAAAATTTTGTGGCTAGCATGATAGTGTGTAATTCCTCAGTCAAAGGGGTTCTATGGTCACTAGAAAACAGAGTCAGAGAACTAAATGCAGACTCTTTCTGTCAGAAGAGCTAGAACAATTTCTTAGGCAGCTAGTTTAAGTGGTCCTTAGGAGGATCCCTATTATCCATCAAGTGTAATCCCAAAGAGAAAAGAAAGGAAAAGCACCTACTATGTGCCCAAAGAGGAGCTCTGGTAGCATAGTGCCTAAGGCACTTGACCACTAACCAGAAGGCTGGCGGTTCAAACTCACCAGCCACTCCTCAGAGGGAAGATGGGGCAATCTACTTCCATAGTGATACTGCCTCGGAAACCCAAGGAGGGCTCGCTATGAATCAGGTCTGATTCGATGGCAAATAACAACAACATGTGCCCAAAGTACATCAACTTCACCTTTGGGGGTGGGAAATTGTCCCACTGCTGCTCTTCCTCCACACACAAGTGTAAGACAGACCTTTGGGATAAGATTTGCCCCTGTGACCCCCAAATCAGACATTCTACTAAGTGCATTTGTAACTGCTGAAGCCAAGGCTGAGACCCCTGCTTCCACGGACAGAGTTCTTATTACCATAGACACACAAGCTGCCACTAGCTGTATTCTCCCATAGCCTTTGTTGGGGCAGCATCATTAAGAGGCTGCTGTTCTTGGAAAACAATTCCCTTGCCACACTGAATGAAGACTGAACTGGATTCTAGGATGAAGGAACTTCTATTTTCTTCTTGAGTATTAGAACAACATAAACCACTCCATCAATAACATTTCTCAAATATTACTGTTTATGTTGACATTCAAAGTCTCTGTGGTAGTTAAGGTTATGTATCAACTTGGCCGGACCTTCTTTTGAGTGGCTGGGCAACTGGATGTAGTTATTCCCCATGATGAGACTGGTAATCAACTCCATAGTGGAATCTACTCTGTAAGCTCTGAGTAGCTGCCTTAGGGATGCAATCTGCTTCCAGTATATAAGAAGCCTTGAGAAAGGTCTAGAGCTTTTGGGACACTTGCACCCTGCATGTAGTTGAGTCTTCATTCAGCAGCCTGCCAATCTTGGGACTATTTCTGGACTTGTACTAGTGGTCTGTGATGTTGCTTAATAATCTTGGGACTGTGCCATTTTACCTGTCAGCCCTGGGTTTGTCAGCTTCAGCAGCCAGCAGCTGCCTGAGTTAAGAGAAGCCTCCAGCTTCAGTGGGATGGGAGCAAGAGGCAAAGCTGAAGCCCAAGGTTGAGGAGCCTTTCCCCCAGCACCCAGAGCTCACCCTCTGAACTTGGACTTTTGGCCTCCTAAACTGTAAGAGAATAAATCCCTGTTTGTTAAAGCCACCCACTTGTGGTATTGTCTGTTAGAGCAGCACTAGATAACCAAAACAGTCTCTTTAGAGTCTCTGGGGTACAATAGGGCCAGCACTTTTCACTCTTGGATTGGTTGGCTATTTTTTGGTTATCAGCCCTTCCACCATTTCTCTTGTGGTTGGTTGGATGGATTGCTTCTTTTGTAGTGCAATCTCTCCTCTGTCTCTTTCTCTCTCTCTTTTTTTTTTTTTTTTTTTGACTCTTCATACTGTAAATAAATAGGCTTTTACGTACAACTGCAATTTTCATTATTTACATTACCATGATAAAGACTATATTCTTTAGGACAGAGCATAGTTCCCATGCGTTTCTAATGAGATTGTGCTAACATCTGCTTTCTGGCATCCTCATATTTCTTTCTATTCCTTCATATTATTTCTATTCCTTCTGAAGTGAAGGACTCAGCTCCACAGCCGCATTTTACAATTGCTGCCATCTCCTCTCCTTGGCCATTCTCTCCCACTAGCTCATTCTTGATGACTGCTTTATTGACCATTCCAGGAAAATGATGTTATTTACCCTATAACAGAGAGGTAACTGTATTTGCTCTTTTGTCTTTAAAGCCATATAAGAACAGAAGAAACCTCTACTGAAACGAATGATCATGTCTCAGGGACTGTTTCTAGGCTGTATGCACATTTGTTTAAAAAATGGAGTAGAATTAAATTTTTTTAATACCACACTGCAAATGATTAAATGAAAACACTCTGACATGTAAAAGACAACGATTTTAAAATCAAATCATAGAAAAATGAAAAATTACTATTTTTTTCTAATATCCTTACCTGTCAACACTATACTTCAGGAGATTCACATTACATCTAAGATACAACTATTGGTCTCTTTCCATCTGGAGCGAAGAGGAGTGAAGGAAACCAAAGACTCAAGGAAATAATTAGTCCAAAAGACTGGCAGACCATGTGAACCACAGATGGTGCACAGCTACCCCTATTGACTGCTCTGATCAGGATCACAATAGAAAGTCCTGGACAGAGTGGGAGAAAACTTGTAGAGTAAAATTCAAAATCATATAAAGGACCAGACTTAGTGGTCTGATAGATTCTGGCAGAACCTCCTAGACTATGGCCCTTAGACACCCTTCAAACCTGAACTGAATCCTTTCCTAAAGATCATCTTTCTGCCAAACAATAGTACTATAACGTGAACAGTAACACCTGTAAGGAATGTGCTCCTCAGAGCGATTAACCATATGAAACCAAAAGGGAGGATTTGCCCAAAAACAAAGTTTAGAAGGCAAACCAAAAATACCAAACTCATTGCTATAGAGTCGATTTGACTCATAGCGACCCCTCCTTGGGTTTCCATGGAAGTAGATTGTCCTTTTGAGGAGTGGCTTGTGGGCTTGTAGTGCCAGCCTTCTGGTTAACAGTCAAATGCCTTAGACACTGCACCACCAGAGTTCAAGAAGGGACTAAAAAATGGGCAAAAAGAAAAGAGGAACCTAGAGAGGTAGAAGGAAGAGTGCTGTTACATTGAGGGTATTATGATTAATGTCATAAAACAAATGTGTGTACATTGTTGAATGGGAAAAAAATTTACTGTGTAAACTTTCACCCCAAACCACAATAAAATGTTCAACAATGACAACAGAAATATTTACATTAGCAAAACACAGTGAAATGTTTTACTGCTGGTGGAGTTGGCTCAGGCCATCCATCCTGCAGAATAAAGCTTAATGTCATCAATAGTGAGATCACCAACTACTTTAACTTATTTCTCTTTCATTTTTATTTCCTAAAATAAAAAATAAAATAAAAAGATATGTTATGCTAGTCTTTTATTCATCTTTTTTTTGTTTATTGTCTTTCACCCTGACCTTGTATGGAAGTTTTAGGGTAATGCGAATTTGTCCTTTTGCTCCTTTCTTTAGCATAGTGCCTAAGGCACTTGACTTCTAACCAGAAGGCTGGCAGTTCAAACTCACCAGCCACTCCTAGGAAGGAAGGTTGGACAATCTACCTCCATAGTGATACTGCCTCAGAAATCCAAAGAAGGGTCACTATGAGTCAGATCCAACTCCACGGCAGTGAGTTTGGTTTATTTTTTTAATTTTATTTATTTATTTTT
>NW_006922028.1:1861338-1865006 GCF_000298275.1 Orycteropus afer afer | reverse complement strand
GAGGTTGTGTCATCTGCATATCGCAGGTTGTTAACGAGTCTTCCTCCAATCCTGATGCTGTGTTCATCTTCAAATAGTCCAGCTCCTTGGATAATTTGCTCAGTATACAGATTGAATAAATATGGTAACAGGATACAACCCTGACACATACCTTTCCTGATTTTAAATCACGCAGTCTCCCCTTGTTCTGTTCAAAAGACAACCTCTTGGTCTAAGCATATCCTTCACAATGTTATCCATAATTTGTTAGGATCCACACAGTCAAATATTTTTGCTTAGTCAACAAGATACAGGTAAACATCTTTTAACTATTGTTTGCTTTCAGCCAAGATCCCTCTGATATCAGCAATGATATCTCTTTTTCTACATCCTCTTCCAAATCCAGTTTGAATTTCTGGAAGTTTCCTGTGAATAAACTGCTGCAATTATTTTTGAAAATTTTTAGCAAAATTTTACTTGTGTGTGATATTAATTATAATGTTCAATAAATTCCACATTCTGTTAGATCACCTTTCTTTGAAATAGGCACAAAATGAATCTCTTCTAGTCAGTCTGCCAGGTAGCTGTCTTCCAAATTTCTTGGCATAAAAGAGTAAGCACCTCCAGTGCTGCAACCACTTGTTAAAACATCTCAGTGGGTGCTCCATCAATTCTTGCAGGCTTGTTTTTTGCCAATTCTTCAGTGAAGTTTGGACTTCTTCCTTCAATACGTGGTTCTTAATCATATGCTACCTCTTAAAATAGCTGAACATTGACCAATTCTTTTTGGCACATTGACTCTGTGTATTCCTTCATCTTTTGATGTTTCCTGTGTCCTGCAATATCTTTCCCATAGAAGCCTTCAATATGGCAACTCAAATTTTGAATTTTTCTTCAGTTCTTTCAGTTTGAGAAATGCTGAACATATTCTTCCCTTTTGGTTTTCTAATTCCAGGTCTTTGCACATTTCATTATGAAACTTTTTGTCTTCTTAAGCCACCCTTTGGAATCTCCTGTTCATTTCTTTTATTTCATCATTTCTTCCATTCCCTTTAGCTATTCTCTGTTCAAAAGCAAGTTTCAGAGTTTCTTCTGACATTCCTTTTGGTCTTTTCTTCCTTCCCTGTCTTTTTAATGTCCTTTTACTTTATTCATTTATGACATCATATTTTGGCTCTCATGGACTTGTTTTAATTTTTTTCAGCTTCATCTTGAACTTGCATGTGAGCAGTTGATGGTCTGTTCCACAGTCAGGCCCTGGTCTTCTGAATGATGATATTGAGCTTCTCCATCACCTCTTTCCACAGATGTAGTCAATTTGATTCCTGTGTATTCCATGTGGCAAGCTTCATGTATATAGTCACTGCTTATGTTGTTGAAAAACAGTGTTTGCAATGAATAAACCTGTTGGTCTTACAAAATCCTATCATGTGATGTCCAGCATCATTTCTATCACCAAGGCCATATTTTCCAACTATGGGAGAGTCTTTTTTGTTTCCAACTTTTGCATTCCAAGCACCAGCAGTAATTAATATGTCTCGATTGAATTTTTAGTCAAGTTAGAATATTAGACTCCAGAATATTAGGAAAATCAGAAAATATGTTTTTCTTGGGCCTGGTAGCAACAGACTCTAAGCTTTTGCTCAATAGAACACAAACTAACCCTTGACATCAGGTGTGTGCCTTATTTTTAAATGAAATAAATGCGAGCATTAACTGAAATAACAAGGGCTTTCCCTGAATATGACATAAAATCTCCTTATTTAATCATTTTTTTTCCCACATTCTCTTAACAATTCTAGATTCTTAACACGATGTACCTTCAGGAAACAATTATGTCTGCAACATGGATGCTTTTCGTGCTAACTCACCAATACTCAGAATCCTACCATAGGAAGTTTGGGATTGAATAGACTGGGGTTGGATATTCTAAGAGACAAAGTCTGAGAAAAAAGGCTCACAGAAACAAATCTTGGTTACCTGAACTGAATTTGATTACGTTCTAGCAGTGTTGATGAAAAGCTGTTGAGGGTTTGTCAGCTTTATTAAGAAATAAATGCCTCCACATATGGAAAAACAAGTTCTAAAAGAGATTTTATAAAATTTTTAGAATAGGAATTTTAAAAAGCTTCTTCATTGTTTTTGTGACTAATCCTTATCACCCTCATAGTCTCTACCAACCAATGGCCATCTTTAGGAATAAAACTACATGTAATGAATCGAACAAAAATCCGAAATGTGTAGAAACAGATAATAAGCAAACCTTTCATAATTTCTAGTTTTCTTCATAAAGTACCTACCTATGTTCTAACTTTGGAGCTCTTCAAGAAATTTCAAAATCAGAACACCAAGTTATTTCTAACCTCCTGTCATTTGAGATACAAGATAGGAATGGTTCAGGAAGAGTGAATTGTACAGACTAACCTCCTGTCATCTGAGATGGGAATGGTTCAGAAAGAGAGAATTGTACAAACTACCCTGAAAACTTCAAGTTAAATTCAGATTTTCTGGACTATTGCCTCAAGATAATTTTAAGCCATAAACCAAAAATATCTCCTGAAGTCTTCTTAAAACCAAACAACAGTTTCATCTAACTAGTAAGGAATGTCTGCCTTGAGTATTATGCTCTTTTAAGATCTATCTATATGGGATCAAATTGACAACAGCATCTTGAAAGATTAGATAGGAACCTTAGGAGGCAGTGAGTTTATGTCACTGGGAGTTTATGTAACTCAGAAAAGGTTGGTGAGGATGGTTGTCCAACCCAAGGAATGTAATCAGTGCCACTGAATTGGAATGGTGCACGTAGAAACTGTTGAATTGGTGCAGATTTCGCTGTGTATATTCTCAATGACACAACAACAAAATTAATCAAATAAATTATTTTTTTAAAAAACCCTTCATGTTAGTCAATAACTTCAGCCTTTTCTTCACAAAAACAGCCAACAAGTGGCAAAGTTGGCTGATAGGAGTTTCTATCCCTCTCCCTTCTTCAATTTACCCCTGACAATTTGTAGAGAACAGGGAAATGTGGGCAGTCTACAGTCAAGAGCTGACAGTAATTTCCACATCCCGTCTGCCTCTTGAGAGGATATTTTAAGAAATACTTGATAGTGAATGTTAAGACGTCAGATATTGCAATTTCCTCTGGAAAAAAAAATGTGAGTTCTCATTAGAGTCAATCTCATTCTTCAAGATTTAGTTACAAAATTGAGGAAAAAATGCAACCTGGCAATGAAGAGCAAAAAGAGCCAGGTAAAAATATTCTCAAAAGGTAAAAGAGATTGAGCTCATAAATAATGTGAAACAAAATAAAATTGGCAAGTTGGAATTAAGTTCTAGCATGTCTGAAATATTAATTTCTTCCCATGCAAATATACAGAAAGCCTTTAAAATAAACAACCATGGAAATTAGAGCTAGCTAGAATTTTATTTTTAATGCTGTTAATGAAAGCAGGAATGGGAGTCTTTAGAGAATGTGGGCTTAAAGATATTTCCTTTCTGTTCTACCATATGGGGAGGTGAGTGTAAGACAACCTGTGCTGCTTGCCTGTAAAACACTCCAAATCGCCATGGTGTTCACAGGTTGTACCTGATTTCTAGATAGCCAGGAGGACATTAGGAAATGGGCATCATTATCTAATATGCATTGCTCCATAAACATCACTTTCTTCTGGGTAGAGCCTGAA
>NW_006922028.1:1859884-1861238 GCF_000298275.1 Orycteropus afer afer | reverse complement strand
GCATACTGCACACTTGGAGGCATCTCAATAAATGTGAGTTGAATGAGTGGATGAACTAATGAAGAAATTAATGATGGCTAAAGCCCATAACATGGCACAACAGGCCCAGAATGACAGAATTGTACCTTGCTCTCCAACCTCGTCTCCCATCTCTTTCCATTTTGCTCTATACACCAGCCAAACTGGTTATCTTTTAGTTCTTTAAAGCATGCAGCTGCTGCCTCAGGGCCTTTGTACTTTCTTTCTTCTCTGTTAGAAGGCTCTCTCTCTTCCTCCCTTTTGTCCACATAACTTCCGACTCATCCTTCAGAGCTTCAGTTAAACATGGCTTTTCAGAGAAAACTTCCTGACTCCCCACGACAAAGGGAGACCCATCTGTACATGTGCTGTGGCTGCCTGTTCTTCCCAGTATGTTTTCCTTCTTAAGACTTGTCAATGCCGGTATCCTCCCTCCACATGGTAGAAAGCGAGCTCTGTTAGACAGTGCTATAATCACACAAACTGGCACTGTGTCTGACATGCAGTAGATATTCAGTAAGTATATGTTGAATGAAGAGAGAAGACATATTAAAGTTTTTCAGACTACAACAGATAGAAGTAGAACATAGAGAAGGATGTCAGGGAGTCAAATTTTAACTCAACATAAGAAGTTTCTCAGAGTCAAAGCTGAGCCAAGATGGGGTGGCCTGGGTTGGGTCATGATGAGCAGGATGAAAATAGCATAATGAGTCAGGAAGGATTGAATTCAAGTACCGGATGAGACACTGAGCCAGATCTATTGTTTCCACACTATGTCTCAAGATTTGGGGAAAGTCTTAAAGTCGGTTTAATTGTTTTCTGTCACAACTTTGTCTTTCATTTTCTTTGATAATGTGAATTTCTATGGAAGAAAAAAGATGGGTTTCAAAGTTGAACATATAGTACACCTTTTTGTATTTGTTTAATTGACCTTATTGTCTGTTACAGTATAAACACTGTAAGACTGGAAAGAATATTAGGTGGAATTTTGTTTCTTTGAAATAACAGAAACTAGCTCTAACTAGGTAAGGAAAACAGGAAATTCACTGGAAGGATTTAGACTCAGATGTAGAAGCCATTGAAAATACTATGCCTTAGGTTAGGCACACCTTAGTCTTCCAAGTGACATATTTGCTCCTCAACACTTTAGAGGGGTCTTTTGCAGAAGATTTGCCCAGTGCAATTGTTGTTGTTGTTGTTAGGTGCCGGCAAGTCATTTCCCCATGCACAGCAGAACGAAACACTGCCCGATCCCGCATCAGCTCCTTGATCCCTGCTATACTCGAGCCCATCATCACAACCACCGTGTCAATCCATCTCATTGAAGGCCCCCCCC
>NW_006922028.1:1811588-1828445 GCF_000298275.1 Orycteropus afer afer | reverse complement strand
GATGACAGGCTCAAGTATAGCAGGGATCATGGAGCTGGCACGGGATTGGGCAGTGTTTCGTTCTGCTGTGCATAGGGTTGCTGTGAGTCAGAAATGACTCGACAGCACCTAACAACAACAACTCACCATTCAAGAACAAATTTCGGACTATATTCTGACATCTGTTTTTGTCTTTTCTTCCTTCCCTATATTTTTAATGACCTTTTCCTTTCTTCATGTATGATGCTCTTAATGTAAACCCACAACTCGTCTGTTCTTCAATCACTGATATCCAGTGCATCAAGTCTATTCTTTAGATGGTCTCTAATTCAGTGGAATATACTCAAGGTCACATTTTGGCTCTTGTGGACCTGGAGACTGGGAAAAAAATATTTGGCAACAACATATCGTAGAAGGGACTCACTAGGTAACCAGAACAGAATATATCCTAGAGAAATAAGAGCTGTGTTGGGAACAGATTATATGCACACTCATGTTCATCACAGTATTATTCACAATAGCAAAAAGATGGAAACACACTTAGTGCCTGTGGTAGTTAAGGTTGTGTGTCAACTGACTGGGCTGTTGCTTTGAGTGGCTGGACAGCTGGATGCAGTTATTCCCCATGGAGGTTGGTAATCACCTCCATGGTGGAATCTGCTGTGAGCAGCTAAGTAGCTAGCTGCCTTTGGGGTGTGGCCTACTTCCCATATATAAAGAGAAGTTCTGAAGAAGGTGTACAGCTTTTTGATACATCTGGATCCTACATTTGGCTGAGTCACCAGTGGCCTGCTGTGTTGCCTGCTAATCTTGGGACTGTGCCATTTTACTTGTTGACCTTGGGTTCATCAGCCTCAGCAGCCAGCAGCTGCATGAGTCAGAAAAAGTCTTCAGCTCTACTGAGTCTGGAACACGAGGCAGAGCTGAAGCCTCAGATCAAGGGCCCTTCACCTAGCCCCTAGAGCTGGAACTTTGAACTTGGATGTCTGGCCTCCTAAACTATAAGAAAATAAATCCCTGTTTGTTAAAGTCATCCATTTGTGGTATGTCTACTATAGCAGAACTAGAGAACCAAGACAGTGCCCATCAACAGATGAATATGTGAAGAAACTATGATACATAAACACAATGGAATACTGTTCAATGTTAAATAACAACGAATCTGCAAAATTTCTCATACTATGGATGAACCTAAAGGACATGATGCTAAGTGAAATTAATCGATCACGAAAGTACAAATATTATAAAAGACCACTACTATACGATGTCAAGAAAGGTTCACACACGGAATCATTCTTTGAGAGCTAGCAGGAGTTGGAGAGGAAGGGAAGGTAAATCACTAACTAGAGGATAGACCTATTAACTTGGGTGAAGGGAAAGGCAATATACAATAAAGGGGAGGTCAGCACACAATGAGCAAGACAGTGGAGGACACAGAGAGGGACACAAAATTTAAAGGCAACAATAACAACAAAAACCAAACTCACTGCCATCAAGTCAATTCTGACTCACAGTGACCCCCCTTTGGGTTTCCAAGGTGGTAAATCTTTATGGAAGTAGATTGCCCAGTCTTCCTCCCATGGAGTGGCTGGTGGGTTTGAGAAAGGCAACAAAGGTGCATATTATTACATACACAATCCTGCAAGAACAGTGAAAAATAATCATCTACAAATGGATAGAAAGATGCTTAAGCTGAATAGGGCTAGAAAGGCGAATGGGA
Source organism: Orycteropus afer afer (assembly GCF_000298275.1). Lineage (NCBI taxonomy): Eukaryota > Metazoa > Chordata > Mammalia > Tubulidentata > Orycteropodidae > Orycteropus > Orycteropus afer. The sequence goes on along the minus strand of NW_006922028.1, from coordinate 1,826,746 downwards.
CTACACTTAGGAATGTATATAATTTTGACAGAAGACATCTCTACCTATATATTTACATGGATGTATGTGATGCAAATATATCCATAAATATAGAAGAGCATAGAAAAGCCAACGTTATGAAAACTTCTTAGTCATAACCAAACACCTTCTGGGTCTAGGGCCTCAGATCCATAGTCTTGGGGGACAATAAGGTCAATTACCCTAACATAGTCCACAAAAACTGAGTTTGACATCTGCTTTGGTGCATAGTAACTTGGGTCAAAATAAAATTTTGTATGTATACACACACACAACCACACACATATAAAGGAGCTCTGGTGGCATAGTATCTAAGGCATTTGACTGCTAACCAGAAGGCTGGTGGTTCAAACCACCAGCCACTCCTCAGAAGGAAGACTGGGCAATCTAATTCTATAGAGATACCACCTCAGAAACTCAAGGAGAGGATACACCCCCACACACACACACATATATGTGTGTGTGTGTATGTATGTATATGCCTATCCATTAAGATAAAGAATATCATTTTAGCTCTACTAAATCTTAAGTTTCTTAAAGGAAGGAACTTTTATTTATCTTAGTAACATATCTCCACCCCACCAGAGCCTAGAATGCATATATTTGGTGTTTAATATGTTGTTGTTGTTGTTAAGTGCCCTCGAGTCGTTTCCGACTCATAGCGACCCATGCACAGCAGAATGAAACACTGCCCGATCCCGTGCCGGCCCCACAATCCCTGCTATACCTGAGCCCATCATTGCAGCCACCATGTCAATCCATCTCGTTGAAGGCCTCCCCCTCTTTCGTTGACCCTCCACCCTACCAAGCATGACATCCTTCTCCAGGGAATGGGCCCTTCTTACAACATGACCAAAATAGGTGAGACGAAGTTTAATATATGTTCACTGAGTTGAATTCCCAGTAGATGTAAATAGACTTTATATGTAGGCAGTTGCTTATGTGTGAGATTTGGGACCCCCAAAGGTTCTGTGTGCAATAAGCATCTCCTCATCATTCATGATAACTGAAATTCCTACTATTTCCTTGGATTAAGCCCCTGTTAACAGCATATGTCTTATCATGGAAGAATATTTTTTGAATGCATAATTTGTTAAGCTATCTAGCTAAGATTAAGGCTTTGGGTTGAGGTTGAAAGGTAGAAGATAAATGGAGGTAGTATTTTGAACAAATACTATCTTGACCACTGCTAGCCTAGGACCCCCAGTGAGAGGGAGAATTCATACACTGTAGTGGAAAGCCCTGAGCTTCCGGAAGACACAGTAAAGGTACTGTGTGAGCCTGGGAGAAGAGGATACTCCAAAAGATGGGGAAAGGAGTCTTAAAATTTGGGAAGGTTTTGATCATAAAATTAACACAGAGATGCTTTCTGCCCAAAGTAGCCAAGCAACACTGAACAGTAAACACTATACACTGGGTCATAGGAATTAGAGCTGGAAGAAATCTCAAATATCATTTAATCACTCTTCTCACTGACTGAAAAGCAAAGATACACAGAGGGGTAGTTGATGGCATAGCCAAAAGAAAATGCATATGCCCAGACCCGCCAAGTCAGCATTACTTCCACTGTACCTTCCTTTCTTATTTCTATTGAGTAGATGGTTTTTATTCTCTGGTTTTGCTTGATTATTTGATACTAACAGTTGGAACACCAATGATTTCTCAGAGTAATGGAGTGCTTAATGCACACCAGGTTGTTGTGAAATCTTATGATTATGCGAGAGAATTAAAATTGCAAACTGCAGCAGGTGAAAATCCTACACTCACTCAGGAATAACGTGTGCAATCTTTCCCTGATGGAGGTGGATGACTTGTTTACATCTTAGGAGATATTTGGCAGCTCTTACTGCCATTTTGCCAAGAAAGCTCTCCATCCAACGCTGTTTCCACCCTGGCATTCATCATTACAACCCTGCAGGCTAAAAATACAAAGACATCATGGGAGAGCAAAGAGGAAAAAAGTAGCAAACATATGCATTGTTCTGTATGTTACCATCTCATTAGTACAAATCTGTCTTGCAGGGCCCATAATTGGTTTAAACCATTTTGCCAAGCTGCTTCCATGCCCAGCTCTAACAGCCATTTTCCCTTTCCCCACTCCTCTGCTTTATTTTCTCCATTTTTGACTGCTGAAAGCACTCTCAGTTTTCTATAACCTTTTGAGTTGTTTTCACTAGACAGAGCTACCTCATCTTTCTTCCTTTTCTCTCCATTTCCATGTTTGGGAAATCCATTAAATGTTTATCAATGAATCATGTACATCCAGTGTGCTTGATTCACCATATTTACAGAACCTGAAACCCACAACCAGGGTAATTCAGAAATATTAATGTATTGTGAATGTTCCTGCCCTAAATGCTTCCAAAAGAGCTGAGTTTGTAGTCACACTACCCCTGCCGCCACACACGGGACCTGTCCCAAAGTACCTGCCACCGTGTCCCAGAGCTGGAGAATCATCTCCTCCCTTGAATCATTTCAGAGGATTTTCTGATGGCCTGCTACCAGGCCTCTGCTGCCTGGGGTAATGCAATGTGAAGGGAGTCTGGAGAATGGCTATGGATATTATGTCAAAAACGAACTTTATCCCTCTTTTGTGTCATTTGTGTCCCTCAGCACGTCCTTGGACACTAAAAGTCTGTTAAAAAAAAGATCCAGCTAGTAGTTCGACAGCACATAACAAAGTAGTTTTCTCAGAGGTCATCCAAAATCATCCAACCTTTACTTTAGATATTAAGCAGTGTTCTTTTTCTCTCTCCATTTTCATTTTGATGACTATATTTTCCTTTCCTTATTAAAGCCAAATGCCCTAACATATTTTCTTCTTTGGGGGTGTTAAGTACAGTAGTCATAAAAAATGCACTATCTCACTTTGTCACTATTTAGGCAACAAGATTGGTAAATAAATATTATGAATTAAAAAAAAAAAAAAAAAACTCACTGCCATCGAGTCAGATCTGACTTATAGTGATCCCTCCTTGGGTTTCCAAGGCAGTATAACTACGAAAGTAGATGCCCAAACTTCCTTCCGTATTCTCAATTTAATGTTACATAGTCAATCCAATTAGCCTAATAATGAATTTAGCAGGGTAAATGGGACTTCTGTTAGCTGTGGAGAGAGAGACTAGAAAGAACTTCAGAGAAGATAACCTAGATTCACAGTCTCTGACAGTTAGCTAGCATATCTTGATATGCCTCACCTAGAAAATGCAAATATCAGGCTGGTTTCACATTTGTTGATGTTATTTTACTCTTGGGCAAAATATCTAAATTGTACTTATTCCTTGATAAAGAGAGCTAGAGAGAAATCTTAACTACCATTGAAGCTTCCCTCACAGAAATGGTATATTTAGAAGAGTGTAACAGGGGGAAGAGGATCTTCTAGGTCTGAAACGATTTATTATTGCCCTATTGCCTTTCATCAATTGAGAGTATGAAGACAATCTGTGATCCTCAATGTTCCATGTTAAAGTTAATAACTCTTATAAGGCAAACAAAGATATTTCACTTGCATTGTTCTTGTGTGCCCTGCCTCTACCCATAGTACAGAAGAGGTTTTTTTTTTTTTTTTTTTTTAAATCATATTGCTGTTAGTGTTAGTTGCAGTCTATTCCAAGTTGTATTCCAACTCCTAGAGACCCATTACAAAGAACTACTCCATGGGGTTTTCTCGGCTGTAATCTTAACAGAAGCAGATCAGTCAGTCCTTTTCTGCCGTGGTACTGCTGAGTGGTTTCAAACTGTCAGGTTAACAGTGGAGCACAAACTGTTTGTTCTGCCAAGGATCTTTTTTTTCCATCCCCAAACCTACTGTCATGGAGTCAATTTTGACTCTTAGGGACCTTATAGGACAGGGTAGAACTCTCTCATGGGGTTTTCAAGTCTGTAATCTTTACCAAAGCAGACTGCCACATCTTTTTCCTGCTGACTACTAGCTGGTGGGTTCAAATAGCTGAACTTTTAGTCAGCAGCCAAGTACCTAACCATTGTGCCACCAGGGCTCCTTTTCTATATATTTTTTTGGGGGGCCATAAAAACCTACAATTTCATCAATGTGATATAAAAAGAGACAAATCAAAGGTACGGCCAACTTGAGTCAAAAAGCAAGTTGATAAGAATGTCCATGATAAAGTCCAGTCTGAGATCAATGAGGAGAGCAATGATTGCAATGAGAATACTGCCTTGTGGGAAGGCACTGAGCCCTGAGTCATCTCAGGAGCACTTAAACCACTGCCCAAACGGAGGGACAGAAATAGGCCTACTGAGCCTTCTGCAGGTGGTAGTAGCAAATGTTATCCCAACATGCATAGCCCCCAGGATGGAAGGGGAGACCTTATTAATTATGGTTGTCAAATTCATAAGTCAGGGCTGCACTACAACATACAATCAGGGGGACTCAGAGAAACTTCAAAGCATACCTCAATGACCATTGTTTCCTCACTGAGCAATATTTAGTCAAAAGGAGGCAAAGGAGTAACACAATAGGAAGAATCACCACCGTTCAGTTAAGTGGCAGCTCAGGAACAGAAACCACACGAGCTATTTTAAGACATCAAACAAAAACCACAGTCACTGCCATCTAGTCATTTCTGACTCATAGCAACACCTCCTTGGGTTTCCAAGGCAGTATCTTTACGGAAGTAGATTTCCCAACCTTCCTACTGAGGAGCTGCTGGTGGATTTGTACTGCCAGCCTTCTGGTTAGCAGTCAAATGCCTCAGCCACTACACCACCAGAGCTCCTATTGAATGTAAGTAATTTTTAACTGGGAGCTCTGGTGGCACAAAAGGCCAAATGAGAACGCAAAATTATCACCATGATAGCACCTATACAAAGCAACTACCACCCCCAGGGCTTGGGGTATGGAGGGAAGAGGATGGGAGTGTAGAGTCTAAGGCATTTGACTGCTAACCAGAAAGCTGGTGATTCAAATCCACCAGCCACTCTTCAGAAGGAAGGTTGGGCAATCTACTTCCATAGTGATACCACCTTGCAAATCCAAAGAGGGATTGCTGTGATTCGACAGTGGGTGCTTTGCAGAAGGGGTCTCTTGGAGCTGAAGTTCAAAACCTTGAGGAGGAGGTATAGCTCAGCTGGTGCTAGTGTCTCTGTGTTCAGATGGAAGGATCTGTGGGGCTAGGACCCCAGATTCTGAGAAAGGGTGCTATTTACCTGGAGATGGTGTCTGAGCTCAGAGACGCTGTAAGCAGTAAAATTTTGACAAGTATGGTAAAAACTCAGACTCTTTATGGCTCTTGACAAATATTATCTCATTTCATAGAGGAAGTGGAGAGACAGAGCCGTTAAGTGCTTTATCCAAGGTCACAACGCTAGTAAGTGAGGGAACCAGAATATGAACCTGTGTGGAATGTGCTCCAGAGTCTGTCCTTTTAAACACAGTGGTGAAGAAATAAGAAGGTGCTAAATCACAGGACCTTGAAAGTTTACAGAATTTAAGCTTTATCACAAGAGTAGATGTTGTAATAGAAGAAGAATTTTTTCTTGCTATGTAATAATCTGAAGTGGTATAGTTTCCCCAGAAAGCCAACTCTGAGGTGGAGACTGGTACTCCATTTATTTGTGGGTGGGGAAATGTCTCAGGGACATAATCTATAGAACCATGAAGGAAGCATGAGTGGTCAGAGAAGCGTGATCTGTCATGCAATAGCAACGGAGCCTCAGCCAATTCTACACAGAGGTCTACTTCAGTGGTTGTTGTTGTTAGGTGCTGTCAAGTTGGTTCAGATGTTTAGAGACCATATGTACAACAGAACACAACACTGGCCAGTTCTGTGCTAATATACTAGTTATTGGATGTGGGCTGCCCTCAGGAAGGGGGCTTGACTTAGGCAAGGCAGCTCTCTTCAGCTGAGAGCAAGTCCCGGAAAGGAACTGAAGTGATGGCGGCAAACTGCCAGCATTCCCAGTAGCTGGTGGTAATGAATTCCTGAGTTCTGCAAAGAGATCTGGAATGTGTTCACCTCAGCAATATATACTGGAGTACCTGGTAAATAATTACTGACTAACTCTGGCCTTGATACATTTACATGTACACACATATTCTGAAAATATACTGTTTCTGGAAATATCACAATATACTGCAACACATGACTTATTTAACTAGCATATTATTGGAGTATGAATTTCCTACATCCTTTCATCTGACCCTAGTAAAATATGATGTCCTTAGAGCATATTTTAGCTTATTCTGAAATTAATAATATGACCTCCTCTCAAGAGCATCTCTAGTGTCATATATAAGAATCAGGCATCACTGTGAGACAGAACTGGTTTAAAATCCTGATTCTGCAATATACAGACAGTTCTGTGACAACAGACCAGTTACTTAAGTCTTTTCAGCCTTGATTTCCTCACTTGGAATAGAGAGATAATTAAAATACCTTAGGGTTATCTTATCTTAGATAAGATAAGGTAATATAAGTAAAGCACTTAGCATGGTGCCTGGCACATAGAAATCTTCTATTAAATTATGCTATGATTAACACGGGAGCTCTGGTGGCATTGTGCCTAAGGCAGTTGATGGCCAACCAGAAGGCTGGTGGTTCAAACCCACCAACCACTCCTTGGAAGGAAGACTGGGTGATCTACTTCTGTAGATATACCACCTCAGAAACCCAAGGAGGGGTCACTATGAGTCAGATTCAACTCAACAATAGTGAGTAGTAGTAGTAGTGGTAGTATGATTAACACAGGATGGATTTAAACAATGCAGTGGGTCAAATTGTATTTCTTCGAAGACAGCAATCAAGCAAGATTGGTGAGAACAGATACATTGAACATACTCCTGAAAGCAAGGTGTAGATGAAGTCCAGTAGACATATTTTTGGTTTGCCACCACAAATTCTCAGTTCCTTACAGGCTTCCTCCAAATGAATCCTTGATAACCTATATATGAGTGATAAGAGATGAGATTTTGAGATGCAATTGTAATTAGTCTTAGTCACAGAAACCCCCACATCAAATCCTAGTCACGGTTTGTAGTAGGCAATGCAGTGTCTGCTCCCCTTGTGATTAGTAATCACAAACCAAAGTTTCCTTTAGGCAGCATCTCCCGGTCTTGGCTACGGGTTCTTTCTCACCCCTTTGTGCCTATTTTCTCTTATAAACCAGCTCTTAGACTCCTTGAGTTGAGTATTTATAGCCATAAGAAACATTTGCTAACTGTGCATGCAGAGAGCTTTCTGTGAGGCTTCCTGTTGTATATGGGGTCATCATGAGTTGGAACCAATTTGATGGCAGCTAAAAACAATGATCATAAAAAAGCTAGCTAGGCCTTGTGCTATCTTATGGGATACTAGGACAAAGAAGACACTGCCCTCTAGTTCCTCACAGTTCAGCAGAGAAGACAGACAAGTACACAGCATAAAACTGAGACGGGCATCCTAACAGAGTACACTAAGAAGAAGGGCTCTTCATGCAGAATGATGGGGCTGAGGAGAGGCTTCCCAAGGAGCTAATGCCTGAGCTGAACGACAAAGCATAAGTATTATTCACATGGAGGGAGGAGAGAAGATGTTAAAGTAAAAGGGAGAATGGTGGCATGGCTTGAGAGGAGTAAGAGTGTGGGAGAGGCAAGAGGTGGTGGCAGAGATGAGGATGTAGGAATCAGGGGGAAAAAAAGGGTCCTTTTTTTAGGGTAGGAAGTTTGTGCTATATCCTTAAAGTTACAAAATATCCTGAAAGGCATTTTAGCAGAGGTCTGAGGTGGAGGTTAGCCTCAGCAGCAGTGAGAAACAGTAATTAGAGAGAGAGGAGGTAGACCAGAAGGAGGAGGAAGATCATTGAGAGGGTTCAGCATCGTCTAGGAGAGAAATGACAAGGATTTGAACCAAAGCAGTGACAGCAGTGATGAGATTACGGATGTGAAGGCTGTCTGAGAGTCAGAATTTACAGGAGCCCATGACTGTTTGCATCTGGGTGGTGTGTTAAATGGAACCTCTGAAGCAAGAGACTCAGGTGATCCAGGGAGGCAGAAGGTAAATAGCAAATCTCAGACATCAAAGGGCAGAGTAAGATTCAAAATTGAGTGGAAATTGACTCTGTCTAAAGCTGTGAAGACATGAAGAAAGATTTAGCAATATCCTTTAGCCAGGGCAAATAGGGTGACCTCAGTGAGTGTGGCTGCCTTTCCCGAAATCTACCAGGAGGTTAAAATCCTCAGTGTGAGAAAATGTTGCATAGCTCAACCACCAACTCAAAAGCAGAGAAATGTTTTTTTCTTTTAGAAGGAATATAAAATGGCCCTGATTCAGCCAGACACTCAGGCCCCATTGTAAGTAAAAGCCATGTTCTTGTTAAGCTGTGATTTGATTAAATAGATTATCAAATCTAAAAGATTGTTGCTATAGGTGCTGTCAAATTGGTTCCCACTCACAGTGACCCTGTGTACAACAGAATGAAACACTGCCTGGTCCTGCACCATCCTCACAATCATTGCTATGCTTGAGCCCATTGTCACCGCCAGTGTCAGTCCTTCTTGTTAAGGGTAATTCATTACCTTTTTACATGCATGATGTCCTCCTCCAGGGACTAGTCTCTCCTAACATGTCTAAAGTATGTAAGATCAAGTCTCACGATTCTCCTTTCTAAGGACCATTGTGGTTGTACTTCTTCCAAGACAGATTTGTTCATTGCTCTGGCAGTCCATTGTATATTTAGTATTCTTTGCCAATATCATCATTCAGAGGCATCAAGTCCTCTTCAATCTTATTTACTGTTTAGCTTTCATATGCATATGAAGCAGTTGAAAATACCTTAGCTTCGGTGAGGCATACTTTAGTCCTCAGAGTGACATCTTTTCTTCTTAACACTTTAAAGATGTCTTTTGCTGCAGATTTGTCCAATCCAATATGTTGTTTGATTTCTTGACTGCTGTTTCCATGGGCATTGATTGTGGCTCTAAGTAAAAGAAATCCTTGACAACTTCAATCTTTTCTCCATTGTCATGATGTTACTTATTGGTCCAGTCATGAGGATTTTCTTTTTTTTTTTTTTTATGTTGAGGTGTAATCCATACTGAAGACTGTAGTCTTTAACCTTCATCAGTAAATGTTTTAAGTCTTCTCCACTTTCAGCAAGCAAGGTTATGTCATATGCATATCACAGGTTGTTAATGAGTCTTCCTCCAATCCTGATACCTTGTTCTTCTTCATAGTTTATTTAATTTGGAGTCTTTTAGTCTTCAGAGTTAAATGCATTTGAAACTTTATTGTTTCTTATCAAACCTTTATAGCATCTCTACCCCTTTAAAATTGGAATTTAAAAGAAAAACTGGACGAAGGGACAATGAGTCATTTAACTGAAAAAGGAAATAAAAAAGATTTGCTGTATCTTAAGAGCTTGTCTTCACTGAGGATTACACAGCTACTTTTTCATTTTCTAATGTTCAGAAAATTATGAAGGAGTGACCTGTACCACAAGTGTAAGAAAGCAATTGAATTAAAGGATTAACTTGTCATTTGTGGTTTTTCAAAAACCAAAGGATTTATTTCTCTAAGAAGCCTGTCCACGGCATGACTAGGTCTGTATTCTACGGAAGTGTGCTTCTTGGAAATTCAGAGAAAGCCTTAAATACATAAAAGTCAAATACCTATTTAACAGGATAGAAACCTGGAGCCACTCGTAACCATCATGCCAGGATTGAACAAGCAACCTACCACCACTCCAATGAAGCGTCCACACCCAGGAAACAGTGACCTTTATGGAAGTAGCGTGGTGTGCGTCTGCAGCAAAGACCGGAAGGGGATGGCCACAGAGAAGAGAGTAGTCTCTACAGTCAGGCAGAACAGTGTTTGATGCCTGTTTCTGTCAGTTCTAACATACTGGCTTGGCCATATTACCTAGTCTTGCTAGGCTTTAGTGGAGCTAGCTACTCTTCAACTTTTCAGATAGGAGCTAATAGTTTCTTATTGTTAAAAGACCTGCTTCCGCTCTATGTGCCCACCCAACCTAAGTGATATATGTGTTGTAAGCACTGGATTATTGACCAGAGGTTGGTGGTTTGAAATTACCCAGAGATTCCTTGCCTGGCAATCTTCTTCCAAAAGATCACAACCATTGAAAACCCTATGGAATACAGTTCTGCTCTGGCATGCATGGTGTCTCCATGAATCTGAATTGGCTGGAAGACAACAAATTAACCAGTTATAGCTACTATTTATATATAGCATTTAATCTAACAAATTCTACCTATTTTTGTTTCCAACAGGTGAGAGGCCTGGGGAATTCTAATCCTAGTTTTTCTAACTTTTCCTCTCGTATCAAAAAGCCCCTAAGTGAATCAGAAATGTCACTCCTCCTTTCCTTTACCCTTTAAAATAAGGAGATAAAGCACATGATCTAAGCACAGGGAGTTGCTGCCAGGATTAGGAAATTACATGCTGCATCATACTATGCTCACATGCTTCTCCCCAGACACCATCTAAGATGAAGATGCATAAAGGGCACATCTCAGACACCAAGTTTCAGGAGCTCAGAGGTAGTCATGTTTATATTAGCAGATTATAAGCAGATGAGTTTTGTTTTATCTACATCTACAAAACTCATTCTGGCCCAGATACATAAACTCACCAGGAATCAACAGTGTGCTCTAGATTGCGGGCTGTGTTTCCTGGATGCCCAAACAAATGGCAGATTTAGTGATCATAAATAATCAGCTAAACGTATTGTTTGACATTATACAGAAGTATGTGTAGACCTTGTTCTCCAAAACATGGTAGGTAGTAGTTTTCTTTTTTAACTTGTTCAGGCATTATACAGACAGACAGACATACTCTCCTCAAACATATACTTAATAGGCATAAACATCCAGAGTTTGAAATTCAGCTTCCCACCATACCTTTCCTGTCCTGTGATTGCTTCTTTCTGAACAGCTGTTGAGTAGGGCTGTTTCTTTGTTTCTTAGTGCTGCCGTAACAAAAATAACACACGTGAATGGCTTTAACAAACAGAAACTTATTTCCTCAGGGTTTAGGAGGCTAGAATTCCCAATTCAGGGTGCCAACTCTAGGGAAAGGCTTTCTTTTTCACGTCTGGGCAAGGGCTCTGTGTCAACAGCGACTTGTTTTTCAGCTTCTGTTCCTAGTTCCTTGGTGATCCTCACATAGCATGTATCTTTCCCTACATTTGTGCTTCATTCTCTGTGCCTAAGCTGCTGTTCTTATATCTCAAAAGTGATTGGCTTAAGGCACACACTATACTGAAATGGTTCGTTAAAATAACAAATAAAGCCCTATTCCCATGTGAGATTACATCCATCCAAACAGGTCTTTAGAATTTACAATACATGCTTTTTTGGGAATCCAATTCAATCCACAACTCCTTTTAGTTTCAGAGAGTCCACTGTAGACAGGTTAAGCAGAAAATCAATTTCTTAAAGGAAATTAAGAAATTCTCAGAATTCCTGAAAACACTGTCAGTACTATGCATCCAGGAACAACGGACCAATTGGCCACTGTTGCCTCTCCACTGCACTCAGTCACCTTCAATGGGAAACATTTACACTACTTTTAAAGGAAGCTTGTGTGGCTTCACTCAGAAGCTGGGTCCCATGTCATCTTCCTACTGCTAGTAATACTAGGAAACTGAATTCTAACTCCTACATTGGGGAAGCAGGAAAAGCAAGAATATCCCCAAATACAGAATGACCAAAGGCAGGAGTCCCTGAATGATACAAATGGTTAACATGCTGGGCTGCTAACAAAATGGTTGAAGGTTCAAGTTTACTCACAAGTACCTCAGAAGAAAAGCTTGGCAAGCTAACTCCAAAACATCAGTCTTTAAAATCTCTATGGATTCTGTTGATAGTAGTAGAATAATTTGATAAAGCACAGCAGGAGTGGTTGCACAACTTAAACTGTTGAACTGGTATGTGCTTTGTTCTGTGTATGTTCACCACAATTGAAGCAAACAAACAAAAAAAAACTATGTAGTACAGTACTATTCTAATACAGATGGGGTTGCCATGAGTCAAAATTGACTTAATGGCAGCTAGTAATGGTATTTGAAAGGCAATGGCCAGCTAAAACATGACATCTATATCCACAATTGTTTCTCAAAAACTGATCCATAAAAAGATCAAAGTTTATAAGGATAAATATAGCGAGGTATCTGCAGTTAGCATGAACTCTAAATTCAAATAAATATTTATGTCATTAGCAAGCATTTCTCCAACAGCCCATCCAAAATGGATTTGATTTCTAGAGTTGATACGATTTGTATAGTGATGTTAAATAAGCAACTTAAAAATAAAAAAAAAGGCTACTTTAGCTTCTTATCCATTAGCTTGAGTAATTTTTCACCTGACTACATCTCATGTAACAATCTGTGAGATGCAGATGACACAATTTTGGTACCTAAAAGCAAAGAGGACTTGTAGCACTTACTGATAAAGATCAAAGACTACAGCCTTCAGCATGCACTACACCTCAACATACCACCCAAACCAAACTCACTGCCATTGAGTTGGATCCAACTCATGGTGACCACTCCTTGGGTTTCCAAGGCAATATAACCACAGAAGGAGATTGCCCAACCTTTCTTCTGAGGAGTGGCTGGTGGGTTTGAATCACCACCTCAACATAAAGAAACCAAAAATCCTTACAACCAACTGGACCATTAATCAACATCATAATAAATGGAGAAATGATTGAAATTGTCAAGGATTTCATTTTATTTGGATCTACAATCAATACCCCAGTCAAGAAATCAAACAACATATTGAATCAATCATTTTTTTTTTTTTTTTAAGGCTGGGACTTGGAGAGGGCAGGTGCTACAAGCACAGAGCTGCTCAGCTTGGCTTTGGGCCAGCTTTATTTTAGGGCCAGGACCCAGAGAGGGCAGGTGCAGAGCAATTAGGAACAACTAAGGGAGGCAAACTTGTCTGTCAGTTTGTCGTCCTCTGGTGGCTTACATATTGATGTGAAGCTGGAGGCTATGCCACCACTGTTGCAAAATGTCAGCAGGGTTACCCACAGCGGACAAGTTTCAGCTCAGCTTCCGGGCTAAGACAGACTCAGAAGAAGGAAGAAGCCATCCATTTCTCATAGAATTTGCCAGTGAAAACCTTATGAATAGCAGTGAAACACTGTCTGATATATTACCTGAAAACTTTATGAATAGCCCTGAAATATTGTCTGATATAGTGCCAGATGATGAGCCCATTAGATTGGAAGGCACTCAAAATATGACTGGGGAAGAGCTGACTCCTCAGAGAAGAGACAAGCTTAATGATATCAATGGAGCAAAGCTTTCAGAACCTCCAGTGGCTGATGTGGCCTTACTCAAAATGAGTAGAAACAGATGGAAATATCCATTAATAATTGGAGCATGGAATGTATGAAGTATGAATCTAGGAAAATTGGATGTGGTCAAAAATTAAATGGGATGCATAAAGATCAATATTGTAGGCATTAGTGAGCTGAAATGCACTGGTTTGGCCTATTTTGAATCAGACAACCATACGATCTACTATGCTGGGAATGAAAAATTGAAGAGGAATGGGGTAGCATTCACCATCACAAAGACTGTTTCAAGATTTGTCCTGAAGTACAATGTTGTCAGTGATGGGATAACATCCATACCCCTCCAAGGAAGACAAGTTACTACTACTATTATTCTAATCTATGTACCAACCACCAAAGCCAAAGATGAGGAAATTGAAGATTTCTACCAACTCCTGCAGTCTGAAATTGACCAAACATGCAATCAAAATGTATTGATTATCACTGGTGACTAGAATGCAAAAGTTGGAATCAAAGAAGAGTTACTGGTAGTTGGAAAATATGGCCTTGGTGATAAAAATAATGCTGGAGATTGCATGACAGAATTTAGCAAGACCAATAACTTATTCATTGCAAATACCTTTTTTCAACAACATAAATGATGGCTATACATGTGGACTTCACCAGATGGATTACACAGGAATCAGATTGATTATATCTGTGACAAGAGGCAATAGAGAAGTTCAATATCTTCAGCCAAAACAAGACCAGGAGCTGACTGTGGAAAAGACCATCAACTTCTCATATGCAACTTCAAGTTGAAGTTGAAGACACTTAAAATTAGTTCACAAGAACCAAAATATGACCTTGATAATATCCCTCCTGAATTTAGAGACCATCTAAAGAACAAATTTGATGCATTAGACACCAATGACTGAAAACCAGAAAAATTGTGGGATGGCATCAAGAACATCATCCATGAAGAAAGCAGAATGTCATTAAAAAGACAGGAAAGGAAGAAAAGACCAAAAGGGGTGTCAGAAGAAACTCTGAAACTTGCCCTTAAGTGAAGAGTAGCTAAAGCAAATGGAAGAAATGACAAGATGAAAAAGCTGAACAGAAGATTTCAAAGAGCAGCTTGAGAAGACAAAGTCTATTATTATTATTATGAAATGTGAAAAGACCTGGTGTTAGAAAACCAAAAGGGAAGAACACGCTCAGCATTTCTCAAGCTGAAAGAACTCAATAAAAATGTAAGCCTTGAGTTGCAATATTGAAAGATTCTATGGGTAAAATATTGAATGATGCAGAAAACATGAAAAGAAGATGGAAGGAATACACAGAGTCACTGTACCAAAAAGAACTGGTCGATGTTCATCCATTTCAGGAGGTGGCATGTAATCAAGAACCAATGGTATTGAAGGAAGACGTCGAAGCTGCACTGAAGGAATTGGCAAAGAACAAGGCTCCAGGAATTGACAGAATATCCACTGACATGTTTCAACAAATGGATGGCACCCTGAATTATTTTAGGCTATGCCAAGAGATTTGGAAGACAGCTACCTGGCCAGCTGACTGGAAGAGATCCATATTTGTACCCATTCCAATTAAAGGTGATCCCACAGAATGTGGAAATTATTGAACATCATTAGTATCATACTCAAGTAAAATCTTGTTGTTGTTGTTAAGTGCCGTCGAGTCGTTTCTGACTCATAGCGACCCCATGCACAGCAGAACGAAACACTGCCAGATCCCGTGCCAGCCCCACAATCCCTGCTATACTTGAGCTCATCATCGCAGCCACCGTATCAATCCATCTCCTTGAAGGCCTCCCCCTCTTTCGTCGACCCTCCACCCTACCAAGCATGACATCCTTCTCCAGGGAATGGTCCCTTCTTA
>NW_006922028.1:1808607-1809815 GCF_000298275.1 Orycteropus afer afer | reverse complement strand
TGGAAGCAAGAATGGCCAGACTTCATCTCACCTATTTTGGACATGCTGTCAGAGGAATTATTCGCCAGAGAAGAATATCTTGCTCGGTAAAGTGGAGGGTCAATGAAAAAGGGGAAGGCCTTCAATGGGATGGATTGACACAGTGGCTGCAATGATGGGCTCAGGTATAGCAAGGATCATGAGGTTTGTACAGGACAGGGGAGTGTTTCGTTCTGCTGTCCATAGGGTTGCAATGAGTTGGAGATGACTCAACAGCACCTAACAATGATAGCAGCAATGCATTTGGCGAATCTGCTGCAAAAGTCTTCTCTAAAAGTGTTAAAAAGCAAAGATATCACTTTGAGGAATAAGGTGTACCTAATCCAAGCATGGTATTTTCAATCACCTCATATACATGTGAAAGGTGTACAATGAACAAGAAAGACCAAAGAAGAATTGATGCCTTTGAATTATGGTGTTGGCAAAGAATATTGCCTAGACCATGGACTAAGAGAAAAATGAAAAAATCTGCCTTGGGAGAAATAAAGGCAGAGTGCTCCTTAGAAGTGAGGATGGCAAGACTTCATCACATGTATTTTGGTCATGTTATCAGGAGGGACCGGTAACTGGAGAAGGACATTACTCTTGGTAAAGTAGAAGGCCAGCAAAAAAGAGAGACCCTCAATGAGATGGATTGACACAGTGGCTGCAACAATAGACTCAAACATGGTGGGAATTATGATAATGGCACAAGACTGGACATTGTTTCATGCTGTTGTGCATTCAAAATAGGGTCAGTATGAGTTAGAACCAACTCAACAGCACCTAACGTATCCCATGATATTTTCTTTATAACAGATACAATAGAGAGCTTCTTCCTTTGCTTGTGGTTGTGTGCCGTCAAGTTGGATCCAACTCATAGCAACCCCTCTTTGGGTTTCCGAGGCAGTATCACTACAGAAGTAGATTGCCCAACCGTCCTTCCAAGGAGTGGCTGGTGGGTTTCAACCACCAGCCTTCTTGTTAGCAATCAAGTGCCTTAGGAACTACGCTACCAGAGTCCCTTCCTTTGCTTAGTAGTTTATATTTCATGAATATCTTCTTCCACTTATGTGTCTTTTTCTTTTCACTTGAAAAAGCATGTTTTACACAATTGTGCTTGGAAATCAGGTCAATCTTTAAATCAGGGAAAGTGTCCTGGTGTACATTTAAATTCATCAGATGTCTGG
>NW_006922028.1:1804981-1806486 GCF_000298275.1 Orycteropus afer afer | reverse complement strand
AGCTCACTAATGCCAAGGATATCAATCTTTATGTGTTCCATTTCCTTTTTAACAACTTCCAATTTTCCTAAATTCATACTTCATATATTCTGTGTTCCGATGATTAATGGATGTCTGCAGCTGTTTTTCCTCAATTTGAGTGGTGCCACATCAGCAAATGGAGCTCTCAAAAGCTTTACCTTATCCATATGAGTAAGGCTGTGTTTAGTCTGATGACGCAGCTCTTTCCCAGTCCTATTTTGAGAGCCTTCTAACCTAACTGCACTATTCATAAAGTTGCACGGTAATGTATCAACCAGTGTTTCTCTGCTATTCGTAAGGTTTTCCCTGGCCATTTCTTTGAGAAGTAGACGGCCTCTTCCTTCTTCCTAGTCTGTCCCAGTCTGTAAGCTGGGCTGATACCTGTGCACCACGTGCATCCCTCTGGGTTAGAATCACCAGTGGCTCAGCCTCAAAACTCACATCAACACGTCACCATGGTAGGACAAACTGACAGACAAGTTTGCCTCCCTGTTGGAAAACTCTTGTACCACCCTTACCTAGGTCCCTGCGGCTGACTCCTCCTCTGTCCAGATTCCTAGGCCTTCTAAACCCCTTTCTCCCACTCTCCCGCCCTGCTGCTTTGGGCGTGCCTGAGTTCCTCTCCTCACCTGGATCCCTGCGGCTGACTGCTTCTCTACATCCCAACATAATGCCTGTGAATTAAATATGGCCATTGCACAATGGTTAAAAAATTTGGCCACTAGCCAAAAGATCTGTGGTTTAAAATGACTAGCTGCTCTGTGGGAGAAAGATGAGGCAGTCAGGTTCAGTGTGGTTAAAAAATTCAGCTGGCAACCAAAAGGTCTGTGGTTGAACCTATCAGCTGTTCTGTGGGAGAAAGATAAGGCAATCTGTTTCTGTAAGGATTTGCAGTCTTATAAACTTTATGGAGCAGTTCTACTCTGTCCTATAGAGTCGCTATGAGTCAGAAGCAACTTGATGGCAGTGGATTTGGCTTGGTTATTTAAATTGATTTGCCATCTTCAGGCTAAATAGGAAAATACTATTAGATGTTTTCATGGTAAAGATGACTTCATTTAAAATAACTACAAAAAAAAAAGAAAACAGATAAAAATAATTAAATTAAGAAGATACATACAACATCTTTAGAAAGAATACTTTAAATCACTCCTAAGGGACACAAAGGTAAACTTGGACAAGGAAAAATCTGTCATGTTCTTAGCTACAAAGATGTTAAGCCACCTTAAGTTAATATACATATTTAAAGTGATCTCCATGAACACACTACCAGGACTTTTTTTAACTGGAAAAGTTGACCCTAAGAAAAATTCACAAGTTAGAATATCCTGAAAATTTCTGAAATAAAGGGTAAGTGAAGGGAGGGGAAAGAGAGGAATGTTTCTCCTACAATTGAAAGTTAAAGATAATAGCACATACTTATAAAAGCTGAAATCACAGAAAAACGTCATTGATTAAAAAATAAAACTAGTTTTTAATATAAT
>NW_006922028.1:1803254-1804148 GCF_000298275.1 Orycteropus afer afer | reverse complement strand
GTGTCTCAAGTCATCCTCACTCAACGTCCAAGCAAAGTTGTATCATCAGCATGTCTAAGTTTGCTAATGATTCTTCCTCCAATCCTGATGCCATATAATCCAGCTTCTCAGATTATTTGCTCAGCATACAGATTGAATAATATAGGGAAAGGATACAACCCTGACACACTCCCTTCTTGATTTTAAACCCATGTAGTGTCCTCTTGTTCCATTCAAATGGCAGCCTCATGGTCAAGGTACAGGTTCCTCATGAGTACAATCAAGTGTTCAGGAATTCCCATTCTTCTCAATGTTATCCATAATTTCTTATGATCCACACAAACAAATGCCTTTGCATAGTCAATAAAACACAAGTAAACATCTTTCTTGTATTATTTGCCTTGAGCCAAGATCCATCTGACAGCAGCTATGGTATCCCTTGTTCCACATCCTCTTATGAATCCAGCTTGCACCTCGGGAAGTTCTCTGTCAATATACTGCTGCAACCATTTTTAAATTATTTTCAGTAAGATCTTACTTGCTTGCAATATTAATGATATTGTTAGGCAATTTTCACATTCTGTGGGATCACCTTTCTTTGGAATGGGTACAAATACAGATCTCTTCCAGTCAGCTGGTCAGGTAGCTTTCTTCTAAATCTCTTGGCAAAACCGAGTGAGTGCCTCCAGGGTGGCATCCATTTGTTGAAATATCTCAACACATATTCCGTCAATTCCCAGAGCCTTGTTCTTTGCCACTTCCTACATTGCATCTTTGACGTCCTTCTTCAGTATCATTGGTTCTAGATCATATGCCACCTCCTGAAATGGATGAAGATCAACCAGTTCTTTTTGGTATAGTGACTCTGTGTATTCCTTTCATCTTCTTTTGATGTTTCCTGCATCATTCGATATT
>NW_006922028.1:1777744-1801771 GCF_000298275.1 Orycteropus afer afer | reverse complement strand
CCTTACCTGGATCCCTGCAGCTGACTCCTCGATCTGTTCCAGTCCCCTTTGCCTTTTCTGTCCTCTCCCTGCTTTCCAGCCTTGCTGCTTGTAGAGCATGGCCTGGATCCCTCTCCTCACCTAAAAATATAATTAGAGTAGGATTAGTATGGATATTTTGCAAGTATAAGCACGTACCACACACAATCTAATGCTTGATTGAGTATTTCATGAAAAATACAAATCACCAATTTTGATTCAGGAAATAAGAAAATTGAAATGGTCAATAACAAAGATACAGGAAAAAGATTGCCAGGGAACTATCTCATCAACTGCTCTATGCTGTGGTTATTTTATAGGCAACTTCTTTCAAACTTTCACAAAATCATTAATTCCTATCCATATCTGATATAAAGTAAACAAAATTGATGAAAGTCTTCCCCAGAGCATTATGAAACTTGCATATCCTGAGTACTAAAACCGAGACTGATCTACAATTTTCTTTGTAGAGAGTGATCCTTTACATTTTAAACATGGATATGAAAAACTTTAATATAAACTGAGAAAACAAGTTCAAAAATATATTCGAAGAATAACCAGCTATAATTAAATGGAATTTTTCCCAGAAATGTGAGGAAGGATGAATGTTTAAGAAGCATTTGAATAGATCATATCAACAAGTGAAATAAGATAAAATATATGAGCTCTGGTAGCATAGTGCCTAAGGCATTTGACTGCTAACCAGCAAGCTGGTGGTTCAAACCCACCAGCTACTCCTCAGAAGGAAGGTTGGGCATCTACTTCTGTAGAGATACTGCCTTGGCAACCCAAGGAGGGCTCGCTATGAGTCGGGGCTGACTCGATGGCACGTAACAACAACAACAAACTGCCATCTAGTCAACCCCAACACACAGTGAACTTCTGGGACAGAATAGAGCTGCTCATAGGGTTTCCAATGCTGTAAATCTTTATGGAAGCACTTTTCTCCCATGGGTTCAAACTACCAACCTTTCAGTTAGCAGCTGAGCACTTTAACCACTGTACCACCAGCATTCCTAGATAAAACATACTTAGTTTAATTAATTTATCTTAAGTATTCTATATTAATAGTTATTAAAAAACTATTCCTAGTTTTTGAAAGATCTAATAAATAGCAATAAAAAATATTACCTTCACAATTTGAAAATATCAAAACAGCCAATATTTTATATGGCAATGACACATATAAGACATGACATTAAAAAGTCAGAAACAAGACAAGGATGCTCACTTTCATCATATATAGTTTATCTTGTTCTGTGAGTTGTTGTTATTGTTGTTAGATGACATTGAGTTGCCTCTGACTCATAGCAACCCTATCTGCAACAGAACAAAACAATGCCATCATCATGCACCATCATCACAATTCTTTCTGTACCTGAGCCCATCATTGCAATCACTGTGTCAATCCATCTTGTTGAGGGTCTTCTCCTTTTTCACTGACTCTCCACTTTACCAAGCATGATATATTGCTCCAGGGAATGGTCCCTTCTGACAACATGACCAAAGTAGGTGAGATGAAGTACAGCAATTCTCACTTCCAAGGAGCATTTTAGCTGCACTTAATTCCAGGGCAGATTTGTTAGTTCTTCTGGCAGTCCATAGTACTTTCAGTATTATTTGCCAACACCACAACTCAAAAGCATGAACACTTCTTTGGCCATCCTTATTCAATATCCAGC
This sequence comes from Orycteropus afer afer, assembly GCF_000298275.1. Lineage (NCBI taxonomy): Eukaryota > Metazoa > Chordata > Mammalia > Tubulidentata > Orycteropodidae > Orycteropus > Orycteropus afer. The sequence continues at coordinate 1,800,071 of NW_006922028.1, read as the reverse complement.
TTTCACATGCATATAAAGACACTGAAAATACCATGGCTTGGGTTAGGTGCACCTTAGTCTTCAAGGAAACATCTGTGCTCTTCATCACTTTAAAGAAGTCTTTTGCAGCAGATTTGCCCAGTGCAATACAGTGTCTAATTTCTTCACTGCTGCTTCCATTGGTGTTGATTGTGAATCAAAGTAGTATGAAATCTTGAAAAATTCAATCTTTTCTCCATTTATTGTGATGTTGCTTATTGGTCCAGTTGTGAAGATTTTTGTTTTCTTTATGTTGAGGTGTAATCCATACTTCAGACTATAGTCTTTAATCTTCATCAGTTAGTGCTTTGAGTCATCTTCATTTTTGTCAAGCAAGATTGTGTCATTTTCATATCATAGATTGTTAATGAGTCTTCCTCAAATCCTGATACTGTGTTCTTCATATAGCCCAGCTTCTCAGATTATTGGCTCAGCATAAACGTTGAATAAGTGTGGTGAAAGGATACAATGCTGACACACACTTTCCTGATTTTAAACCATGCAGTATCCCTCTTGTTCTGTTCAAAATGACAGCCTCATGGTCTATGTACAGCTTCCTCATGAGCACAATTATATGTTGGGAATTCCCATTCTTCTCAATGTTGTCCACAATTTCTTATGATCCACACATTTGAATTTTTTTGCATAGTCAATGAAACATAAGTCAACATCTTTCTGGTATTCTTTGCTTTTAGCCAAGATGTATCTGATATCATCAATTGTTCCATATCCTCTTCTGAATCCAACTTGCATTTCTGAAAGCTCTCTGTCAATATACTGCTGCAACCATTTTTTAATTAACTTCAGCAAAATTTTACCTGCATGTGATATTAATGATATTGTTGAAAAATTTCCTCATTCTTTGGTATCACCTTTCTTTGGAGTGGATACAAATATTGATCTCTTCCAGTCAGTTAACCAGATAGCTGTCTTCCAAATATCTTGGCATAGATGAGTAAGTGTCTCCACCACAACATCCATTTGTTGAAACGTTTCAATGGGTATTCTGTCAATTCCTAGAGCTTTGTTTTTTGCCAATACCTTCAGTGCAGCTTTGACTTCTTCCTTCAATACCTTCAGTTCTTGATTGTGTTCCACCTCCTGAAATACATGAATATCAACCAATTCTTTTTTGTGCAGTAACTCTGTGTATTCCTTCTACTTATTTTTGATGTTTCTTGCATCATTCAATATTTTGGCCATGGAATATTTCAATATTGTGGCTCAAGGCTTGAATTTTTTCTTCAATTCTTTCAGCTTAAAAATGCTGAGTGTGTTCATCCTTTTTGGTTTTCTAACTCCAGGTCTTTGCACATTTCATTGTAATAATTGACTTTGTCTTCTCAAGCTGTTCTTTGAAATCTTCTGTTCAGCTCTTTTATCTTGTCATTTCTTCCGTTTGCTTTAGCTACTCTTCACTCAAGGGCAAGTTTCATAATCTCTTCTGACATCAAGTTTGGTCTTTTCTTCCTTTCCTGTCTTTATAATGACCATTCGCTTTCTTCGTGTACAATGTTATTGATGTCATCCCACAATTCTTTTGGTGTTCAGTCGTTGGTGTTCAATGTGTCAAATCTATTCTTTAGATGGTCTATAAATTCAGGTGGCATGTGTGATCAAGGTCATATTTCAGCTCTTGTGGACTTGTTCTAATTGTCTTCAACTTCCACTTGAATTTGCATATGAGCAATTGACAGTCTTTTTCACAGTCAGCTCCTGGTCTTGTTTTGGCTGAAGATATTGAGCTTCTACATTGGCTCTTTCCACAGATATAGTCAATCTGATTCCTGTGTATTCCATCTGGCAAGGTCCACATGTACAGATGCCATTTGTGCTGTTGGAAAAAGGTATTTTCATTGTATAAGTTATTGACCTTGGAAAATTCTATTATGCATTCTCCAGCATCATTTCTATTGCCAAGATAATATTTTCCAACTACCAGGGATTCTTCTTTGTTTTTAACTTTCACATTCCAATCACCAATAATAATCAATACATCTTAATTGCATGTTTGGTCAATTTCAGACAGCAGAAGTTGGTAAAAGTCTTCAATTTCTTCATCTTTGTCTTTAGTGGTTGGTATGTAAATTTGAATAATAGTTGTATTAACTGGTCTTCCTTGTAGGCATATAGATATTATCTTATCACTGACAGCATTGTACTTCAGGATAGATCCTGAAATTTCCTTTGTGATAATTAATGCCATACCTTTCCTCTTTGATTTGTCATTCCTGGCTTAGTAGATCATATGATTGTCTGGTTCAAAATGGCCCAAACTAGTCCATTTCAACTCACTAATGCCTAGGATATAGATCTTTATGAATTCCATTTATTTTTCACCATTTCCAGTTTTCCTAGATGCATATGTCGTACATTCCATGTTCTGATTATTAATGGATGTTTGCAGCTGTTCCTTCCTATTTTGAGTCAGCCACATCAGCAAATGGAGATCCTGAAAACTTTACTCCATCCATGTCATTAAGGTTGACTCTACTTTAAGGAGGCAACTCTTTCCCAGTCATATTCTGAGGGCCTTCTGACCTGAGGAGCTCATCTTCCAACACTATATCAGACAATGTTTCAAAACTATTCATAAAGTTTTCCAGTAATATATGACATAGTGTTTCACTGCTATTCATAAGATTTTCACTGGCCAATTTTTTGTGAAGTGGATGTCTCCTTCCTTCTTCCCAGTCTGTCTTAGTCTGGAAGCTCTGCTGAAACCTGTCCACCATGGATGACCCTGCCAGTATTTGAAATATGAGTGGCATAGCCTCCAGCCCCACAGAAGCATACTAGCCACCACAGCATGACAAACTGACAGATGAGTGGTGGTTCTTTAAGTTTTGTCAACAAAAATCAAACAGGAAACAGAATTAAGATATGCAGTTCTAAGATGTGAGGGCATTATTGTTGTTAGCTGTTGTCCAGTCAATTACAGCTGATTGTGATTACATATGTGCAGAATAGAACTGCTTCATGAGGTAGTCTTGACTGTAATCTTTATGGAAGGAGTTTGCCAGGTCTTTCTTCCACGGAGCCTCTGAGTTGGTTCAAACCTCCAACCTTTAGGTTAGCAGCCCATCACAAATTGCTTGCACCACCCAAGTATGGTTATTGAAAACTCATTCCAACCTTTGTGCCCTTCCTCCCCATTTATTGAGCAGTTAATATATACAGTCACTATTTTAAGCTCTTTGGCTGTTTTTACTCACTTACCCTCACAACTTTATGAATTAAGTATCATTATCCCCACTTTATAGGTGGGTCTTTCATTATTAATGGATGTTTGCAGCTGTTTCTTCCTTTTGAGTCATGCCACATCACCATGACCGATACAGTCAAAGAGCTTAAAATAGTGACAGTACATATTAACTGCTCAATAGATGGGAAGGAAAGACACAAGGGTTGGAACGAGTCTGTATTTACCCATTAACCCTCATGAGCTTTGATGGCATAGTGCTAAGGCATTTGACTGCTAACCAGAAGGCTGGCAGTTCAAATCCACCAGCCACTTCTCAGAAGAAAGGTTAGGCAATCTACTTCTGTAGTAATACCACCTTGGAAACCCAAGGAGGGGTTGCTACAAGTCAGACCTGACTCAATGGCAGAGAGTCTGGTTTTTTTTTTTTTTTTTTTTTTTTAATCCTCACTTTATAGGTGAAGAAACTAAGGCACAGAAAACTTAATTGACTGCATAAGGTGACACGACTAGGAAATGATCAATCTAGGATATAGATCCTGGTAGCCTGGCTCTAGCAGCTACTATAGTAACTACTGTTAAGTCTCCCTTCCATTATGGCCTCTTCTTGTCATGGTAGCACTTCCCACACCTTCTCAGGAAACGATGATTGATTTTGACCCTCTTTCTTACCAAGTTTGGATATAATGTCAAAAACCTTCCTTAACACAGAACTTTACCAACTGAAAGGAATCAGTATTCAAACTGAAACCAATTTGTCACTCTAGCCAAGTCTCTATTTGCTCAACAACACATTTTCATTCAATATTCATTCAAAAACCATTCACTAAGCTCCTACTATTTCCCAGGCACTTTTTTCTCCCAAGGTTACTTTGACTAGCATTTGAGAAAAAATAAAAATATAATATAATAAAAAGACATATAAATAAACCACTACTCTTTGGTCAGTTTGTCATATTATGGTGGCTTGTGTGTTGTTATGATGATGGAAGCTATGCCACTGCTATTTCAAATACCAAGAAGATCACTTATGGTGGACAGGTTTCAAAGGAACCTCCAGATTAAGATAGACCAGAAAGAAGGATGACAGTTTACTTTGTAAAAAAATGGCTACTGAAAACCTTATGAATAGCTGTGGAAAATTGATATAGTGCTGAAAGATGAGCCCCTCAGGTTGGAAGGCACTCAAAATACGACTGGGGAAAAGCTGCATCCTCAAAATAGTCTACCTTAATGATGTGGATGGAGTAAAGGTTTCAGGACCTTCATTTGCTGATGTGGCACATTTCAAAATAAGAAAAAATAGGGACAAACATTGATTAATAATTGAAACATGAAATGTACTAAGTAGAAATCTGAGCATGTTAGGAGTTGTCAAAAATGAAATGAAACACATGAAGATAGTTATCCTAGGCAAGATTGAGCTGAAATGGAGTGGGCTTGGTCATTTTGAATCAGATAGTCATATGGTCTACTATGCAAGGAATCACATATTGAAGAGGAATGGTGTCACATTCATCATCAAAAAGAACATTTCAGTATTTATCCTGCAGCACAATGCTGTCAATGATAGGATACTATCCAAACACATACAAGGAAAACCAGGTAATACGACTATTGTTCAAAGTTATGCTCCAACCATTAAATCCAATGATGAAGAAATTAAAGATTTTTATCAATTTTTGTAGTCTAAAATTGATCAAACATGCAATCAAGATGCATTGACAATTACTGGTGATTGAAATGTGAAAGTCGGAAACAAGAAGAAAGGTCAGTAGTTGGAAAATATGGTCTTGGTGATAGAAATGACATGGGAGATCACATAATAGTATTTGGAAGAGTAATGACTTACTCATTCCAAACATCTTTTTTCATCAACATAAATGGTGACTGTACACATGGAACTTGCCAGATGAAATATAGAGGAATCAAATTGACTACATCTGTGGAAAGAAATGATGAAGTTTAGTATCATTAGCCAGAACAGGGCCAGTGGCTGGCTGCAGAACAGAGCATCAATTGCTCATATGCAAGCTCAAGTTGAAGATGAAGAAAAATTTTTTAAAGTCTATGACAGCCAAAATGTGACCTTGATTATCTCTCACCCAGTTTTAGAGACCATCTCAAGAATAGATTTAACACATCGAACACTAATAATCAAAGACTAGACAAGTTGTGGGAATACTTTAGGGACATCATATATGAAGAAAGCAAAACATATTAAAAATACAGGGAAGGAAGAAAAGACCAAATTGAATGCCAGAAGAAACTCTGAAACTTGCTCTCGAAAATAGAGTAGCTAAAAAAAATGCAACAAATGGTGAAATAAAAGAAGTGAACAGAAGATTTTGAAGGGCATCTCAAGAAGATAAAGTATAGAATTAAAAAGAGATGTACAAAGAACTGGAGTTAGAATACCAAAAAGGAAGAATACACTTGGCATTTCTCAAGCAGAAAGAAATGAAGAAAATACTCAAGACTTGAGTTGCAATATTGAAGGAAGCATCAAAAGAAGAAAGATGGAATACACAGAGTCACTGTACCAAAAACAATTGGTTGATGTTCAACCATCTCAGGAGGTAGCACAGAATCAAGAACTGATGGTATTGAAGGAAGAAGTCTAAGCTGCATGTAAGGCATTGATGAAAACAAGGCTCTGGGAATCGACGGAATATCAAAGAGATATGGAAGTGCTCACTTCCAAGAATTTCCAAGAAATTTGGAAGACAGTTACTGGCCAACAACTGGAAGAGGTCCATATTTGTATGCCCATTCCAAAGAAAGGTGATCCAACAGAATGCAGAAATTATCAAACAATATCATTAATATCACACATAAACAAAATTTTGCTGATCATAATTCAAAAATTATTGCAGCAGTACATCAACAAGGAACTGCAAGAAATTCAAGCTGGATTCAGAAAAAGATGTGGAATGAGGGATATATTGCTGATGTCAGATGGATCTTGACTGAAAACAGAAAATACCAGAAAGATGTCTACCTGTGTTTAATTACTATGCAAAGGCATCCAATGTATGTATCATAACAAATTATGGATAATATTGCCAAGAATGGGGATTCCAGAGTATTTAATTGTGCTCATGAAAAACCTGTACTTAGACCAAATGGCAGTGGTTCACACAGAACAAGGGGATACTGCATGTTTTAAAATCAGGAAAGGTGTGCATCAGGGTTGCATTGTTTCACCATACTTATTCAATCTGTATGCTAAGCAAATAATCCTAGAAGCTGAATTATGTAGAGAAGAATGCGGAATCAAGATTGGACGAAGACTCATTAACAACTTATGATATGCAGATAATACAACCTCACTTGCTGAAAACAAAGAGGACTTGAAACACTTACTGATGAAGATCAAAGACTATAGCCTTTTATGTGAATTACACTTCAACATAAAACAAAAATCCTCACAACTGGACCCATAAGCAATATCATGATAAATGGAAAACGACTGAAGTTGTGGAGGATTTACTTTTACTTGGAACCACATCAACATCCATGGAAGCAGCAGTCAAGAAATCGAACGATGTACTGCATTGGACAAATCTGCCTCAAAAGACCTCTTTAAAGTGTTAAAGAGCAAAGATGTCACTTTGAAGACTAAAGTGGGCCTGACTTAAGACATGGTATTTTCAATAGTGTCATATGCATACAAAAGCTGGACAATGAATAAAGAAGACCGAAGAAGAATTGTTGCATTTGAATTGTGGTGTTGGCAAAGAATGTACCAGGGGCTGCCGAACAACAAAGAAATCTGTCTTGGATGAAATACGACCAGAATTCTCCTTAGAAGTGATGACAGCAAAACTTTGCCTCTCATACTTTGCTAACATTGTCAAGAGAGACCAGACCCTGGAGAAAGATAGAATGCTTGGTAAAGTGAATGGTCAGCAAAAAAGAGGAAGACCCTCAACAAGATGAATTGACATAATGTCTGCAAGAATGAGTTGCATAGCAACAATTGGGAGGGTGGTGTAGGACCAGGCAGTATTTCATTCTGTTGTGCGTAGGGTTGCTATGACTCAGAACCAATTTGACAGCAACAACATATAAGTAAGTCTATATTCCTTCAGTCTCTCAGAGGCAAATATTCTTTCCATTTGACTTCTCAGGCAATGATAGCCTTAGAAATTTCATGTTTAGTTGCACTCTGAAGAATGAAAGAAATATGAGAAAGAGGAGACTGGTCTCTGAAGCCATATTGTGTCTAGACAAGGAGCAAGGCACAGTCACTTGTTTTTGCACTGATACTGAATTATTCAGTCTCATATCTTATATTCAGCAGCTAATAAACCTCTCTAGCATTATTGAACCTGCTGTAAGTTACTGGAGAAGAAAAACTAATCAATGGAATATTTACAGCTGATTGAGCCCACAAAGTGAGTTATAGTTTGATTTACAGATAAGATTCCACTTCATCATTAGCCCATGATGACCACATCACCAATAATAGGAATGCTGTGCCTATTTTTCTTCCTTAGCCCAAGCTTTGCACAGAACAGGGTTAAGACTCCTTCTTAAGCACAGACAAAATTAAAATAAAATATGCCCAAAGGGTACATTTGTGTTGTTATTGTAACAAAAATTACAAGTATAGCAATAAATATTATTTAAACAAATAGAACATAATATTTAGCTGGACACTGACTTTCCCAGCAGAGGATGTACAGAATATTGTAGTCAAGTATAAAGGAAAGTGGAAGTAAAAGGAAGTGTCCTATCAGCTCTCTGCAAAGATTGAGATTTGAGATAAATTTGAGCATGGCTTATGGAAGGACACTATTAAGATTGATAGCTGGAGAAAGTTAAGGAAACAATGTCTAGAGAAGCTTCTAATGGCTGTTCCATGAAATGTGCTAAATCTGTCTCAGGCTTCTGGTTGCTCCCTTACAAAGATGGAACTACAGATGTTATACCCACGGAATTGAAAACAATCTCTTCAATAGCTTCGAAACTCCCTGTCTTAACCATTAATTGACAAACAAAATATCAACTGATGAAAAGTCAGCCTCCTTGCCCAGACCTGCAGCTCTTTATTCATGAATTGAAGCACATCCAACAAGAAATCTTCAGAAGAGCTCTGTGCAGGAAAAATCCTGAGATTTTGGCCCAGTTTTTGAACATTCAAAGCAGGGTATCATGTCCTGAAGCCAGCTGGTGTTTCCAGGGGTAGCCAAGATGTGAGATGTGGTTGATAATGTTTTTTAAAGACTTCCCTAAAAAAGAAAACTTAAAGCAAATATGGTGACTAATGATAGAATAAATAATGGTGGAGGCCCTGGTTTGTGAAAAGGTTAATATGCTTGGCTGCTAACCCAAAGATTGGAGGTTCAAGGGCATCCAGAGAAGCCTCTGAAGAAAGGCCTGGTGACTTATTTCCTGAAAATCAGCTATTGAGTACAGTTCTACTCTGATACACATGGGGTCACCATGAATCAAAATTGACTCAACAGTAACTAGTTAAATAAATGGTGACTGGAGAAAAGCATTGCCAATGCTCTCATGCACAACATCTTGGCAATCCTATAGTTCTTCTCATCTCAGAATGTGCCAAAAATTACTTCTTCAGAACACTGAGGAGCATCTTACCTCAGGAAGGCTTTCCATTAACTAGATATTGACACAGTGACCCACTCCCTCTTTAAAACCCCTTCTCTTGATTTCTGTGGACTCATCATCTGGTTTCCCTCCTGCACTACTCCCTGCTCATTCTCAGCCTCCTTTGTGATGTCCCTTTGCTCAAACTCTAAATGTCCCAACAAGACTTGGCCTCCAACCCTCTGCTCTCTTCTACCTATACTCTCCCTGGATCATAATTTTGAAAAACACTGAGTTCCTAATGTGTCTATCCCTCTGCCTACTTGACACCTCTACTTCTTAATCTCAGATGTAATACTGCAGGCTGTACTCTTGATTTCCTACCTCCCATTCCTCTACCGTGTTCCTTTAACTGTCTTTCCCATCTCAGTAATTGATACCATCATCATTTGGGGAGCCAAACACAAAGATTTACAGTATATTTCTTCCTTTTTCTATATCTCATCTCCACATCCAACATATCAGCCTCTGTTGCCTCTGCCTCCAAAATCTATCCAGCATATAGAAAACACTCCAATGTAAACCAGTTGTGTCCCAACTAGGTACTGCTACTATTACAAACTCCTAACCTAACTATTCTCTGTATTTCTATTTCTGCTAAAATCAACTCTTTATTCAGAAGCCAGAATAATCTTTTCAAAAAATATGTAAGTTTAAGTTCTTTACCCAGCAAATAACCCTCCAAAGGCACCTCATTTGACTTATAATTTAAAAAAATTAAAATCCTTAAGATGATCCAAAGGTCCTACATGATCTGGCCTCTGCTTACCTCTCCAAGTTCATCTTTTACCACTTCCCCTCAGTACCCCACACACACAGAGCTTCTTCTTCTCTTGAACACACCAAGGGAATGGACACATTGAGCCTTGGGAGTAGCTTTCCTATTTGGATCTTCTGTCTTAGATCTTCTAGCCTGGATCTTTGCATGACAGGCATCTAATCATTCAGAATATTGCCTATGTATGGAGACTCCTCACAACTGAAACTAAATACACCTTTCTTTTATTCCAGTCACACTCTATCACATAAACCTATTTTGTTCTTCATCACACTTCTATTTAAAACAGACTTTGATCATTTTTTGTTTACTTGTTTCTCTCCTGTCTCCTCCAACTAAAATTTGACCTCCGTAAGAGCAAGAACTTTGTCATTTTTGTTCTACCAGAAATAATGCCTGACACAGTGTAGATGTAATATATGAATCTGTAGAATGAAGGGATGAATGAATCCTGGAATCATAAGGGACAACCCTGGCATCTAAAATAAGACTGTTGATTTTCTTAAAGTAACTATAACTCTTGTTGCAGTTAATTTGGAGGGAGTCCTGGGAACAGTCTCACTGTAATATTTAAGTCCACATTTCTTTTAGTTTATATAGATCTGAAATGCTATAGCTTATAAGATATGAGGGAGCTCTGGTAGCATAGTGGCTAAGGCACCTGACTGCTAACCAGAAGGCTGGCGGTTCAAACCCATCAGCCACTCCTCAGAAGGAAGATGGGGCAATCTACTTCCATAGTGATACTGCCTCGGAAACCCAAGGAGGGGTTGCTATGAGTCAGGTCTGACTCGAAGGCACATAACAACAACAACAACAACAACATAAGATAGGAAATGCTGAGGTCTTAAAAATACCTTTGATACAGTTTTGACTAATCCATATCCAGACAGAATATTTCCATCATCCCATTAAGTTTCTTTTTGTCCTTTCCAAGGCACACTCTCACCCTCACCCCAAACAATTAGTAATGTAATTTTTATCACCCTATATGTTCATTTTACCTAGAATTTTATATAGTGTATGGAATCATATAGTATGCTCTTTTGTGTGTGATTTCTTTCACTCAGCATAATATTTTTCATATCCATCCAAGTTGTTGCATATAAGAGTAATTTGTCTCTTTTTATTGCTGGATATTATTTCAAGGTATGGCTGTAACACAATGTGCTATAACACATTGTGTTACCTAGATATTTGAAGGGCATCTAGGTCTTTTTCAGTTGGGGGCTATTGTCACGAATGCTGCTATGAACATTCTTGTATAAGGCTTTTTTTGTGGACATATGTTTTCATTTTCCTTGAATAAATATTATCTTAGCATATGTCACCAGGTAACAGCAAAAAATGTGGTAACAAAAATACAAGTGAGTGGCCTTAAAAAACAGAAATTTATTTGCTTATAATTCTGAAGGCTAGAAGTCCAAATCAGAACATAGGCTCTTGTTGGTAACCCCAGGGGTTCCTTGGCATCAGTCTTTCCCTTGCTTGTCTTTTTAAACTCAGGAGTGATTAGGTCTAGGGCCCACTATACTTTGGTATGATTCCATTGCGTAAAAAAAGAAAACCAGTATTACCAAAGAAAGTCATATTTATGGGTATAGGGTTTAGGATTTTAACTCTTTTTTGGGGACACAATTCAATCCATGACAAATACTTACCAGTGCAATTGTTGGTTCATAGGATAGATGTAAGGAGTCCCTGGGTGGCATAAACTGGTAAGTGTCCAATGACTAGCCAAAAGATTAGTAGTTCAAACGACTCTGAGGCACCTTGGAAGATGTACCTGGAGATCTGCTTCTGAAAAGTCAGACCCTTGAAAACTCTATAGAGCAATTCCACTCAGCATACATGGAGTTGCCACCAGAACTGACTCAATGGCAACTAACAATAATAACAAGGACAGATGTATGTTTAACTTTTTAAGAAATTGCCAAACTATTTCCCCCAAGTGATTGTTGTTGTTTGGTGCCGTCGAGTCACTTCCAACTCATAGAGACCCCATGCACAGCAGAACGAAACACCACCAGATCCTGTGCTAGCTCCATGATCCTTGCTATACTTGAGCCCATTGTCGCAGCCACCATGTCAATCCATCTCATTGAAGGCCTTCCCCTCTTTCGCTGACCCTTTACCTTACCAAGCATGACATCCTCTCCAGGGAATGGTCCCCTCTGACAACAAGACCAGAGTAGATGAGATGAAGTCTGGCCATCCTTGCTTCCCAGGAGTATCTCGGCTGCACTTCCTCCAGGACAGATCTGTTAGTTCTTTTAGCAGTCCATGGTACTTTCAGCATTCTTCACCAACACCACAACTCAAAAACATCAACTCTTCTTCAATCTTCCTTATTCATTGTCCAGCTCTCACATGCATATGAGGCGATTGGAAATAGCATGGCCTGTGTCAGGCGCACCTTAGTCCTCAAGGAGACATCCTTGCTCCTCAGCACTTGAAAGAGTTCCTTTGCAGCTGACCTACGCAGTGCTACACGTTGTCTAATGTCTGACTGCTGCTTCCATTGGCCTCAATGGTAGAACCAAGCAACGTGAATTCTTTGACAACCTCAATCTTTTCTCCATTTATTGTGATGCTGCTTATTGGTCCAGTTGTGAGGATTTTTGTCTTTTTTATATTGAGATGTAGTCCATACTGCAGACCGTGTTCCTCCATCTTCATCAGTAAGTGCCTCAAGTCATCCTCACTTTCAGCAAGCAAAGTTGTATCATCAGCGTATCTCAGGTGATTATATCTGTTAAAATGCACTTTTAGAGTTCTGGTAAGATGATGGAATAAAAACTATACAGGTCCTCTTCAACAAAGAAAAGAGAAACCAATTCACACAGATACAGAAGATAATCCTGGAGCCCTGAGCTTTGAAAGAAAGAATCCAGAAGTGGACTAAACAACTAGTAGAAGAATTTGCATGAAAATATTGAATAAGGAGACAAACAGAGCTGCAGACTGTCAGCAATCCTGACAGCACAGACAGTTTGGATATTTACAAATGGTGTAGGACCTAAGAATTAACCTAAAAATTAGCCCCATTCCTCAAGGGCTATAAGGAGGACTACACTGGTGGCTGATGGCTAAAAAGGGAAACAACAAAGAAGGCCACAGACTGAACTGTTAACTTTTGGCTGTCTGGAGGGTGCAGCATTTTTGAATCTTTACAAGTGGTTTGGCCATTTTGGATATTTTAAGCAATAGCGTTCTCTCAGGTTCCAGGGCACTGACATATGGGAGGCTAAGGACTGGAAAGGTGCGATATTCCCCTTGTTACTCTTACACTCACACCCTCTCGGTGAACGGAGATGTGGCCATCTCTCACTCCCACCCACCTTCTAGGCCAGTAGGAATTCCACCCCAGTCTGCGTGCTCTGACAGAGCCTGGGTGCCCTGCCCTGCCCTGCCCTACTCAGTTTTTGTCATTGTTTGTTTCTTGGTTTTTTTTTTTTTTTGGTCTGTTTGTTTTTAAATTCATCTTTTTTTCTTCTTCTTCCTTTTTATTTTTATTCTTTCTTCTTCTCTCCCTAGGTTCTAGTTTTCAGCTTTTCCTCTCTTCCTATTTCCTGGGTCCTATTTTTTTCTTTCTTGCGGTTCTCCCCATCCTTGTTTTTCTTTTTGTATTTTTCCCTTCAATATTCTCTTACTCTACATCTTTTCTCGTATCCCCATCTCCCCAGATATTGTGGGGTGTTTTCATTCTCTCTTTTTATTCATATTTCTTTTGTCTTTTTAAAGTATTTCTTTATTTTGTCTCATTTATTGCCTTTCCTCTTTTTTTTTTCTTTCTCTTTTTGTTGACCATTCCTGTGTATTTATGCAGTGCTTTTTTTGTCCTCTTGTTTTTACTTTTTTAGTGGTTTTTCAATTGTTGTTTTTCTGCAACTAAGTGGGAGACAGCAACCATGCCAATATGACCCAACCATGCAGCATCTCCTGCAATCCCACCTACTGAGTGAGGGCTACCACTTGCTTCTGCACCAACTGGACAATGATACATGACAACCAGTATGAGCCTAATACACCCTTAACTGCTCTTCACAAACAGTTAACAAAGATCTGTGCAGCCACTCTCATACTCTATCACACCCACTAGGAGACAGGTGGTGAGTGCATAAGTGCTACCAATTAACGAATAGAGGAACACAATACCCTGGTTACTCAGATATATCCAAAGAAAAGGAAAATCTTGGGCAAATCATTCCAACACAAAATCACCAATTAAATATAAATACAACAATGTCACAATGTGTTAGATACAACAGACTATCACAGTCCAGACAAAGAAGCAAGATATAGCAGTAGAAACAAGAGACCAGGATATAGAACCAGAACACATCTTTGAGGAAGAAGCAGCACTGGAACTTCCTGATAAGGAATTCAAAAGATTATATTTAGGTACGTTCAATGGATGGAAAGACAGGTCAAGGAAAACACTGACAAAATTAAGGAAAACACAGACAAAATGCTAGAAAAATATTGGAAGACAATGCAAGGACAAAATGATAAAATAAATGAAAAATTAGAAATTATACAAAATCTACAGATAGAAATCCAGAAGATTAGTACCAAATTTTCAGAAACAGATAACACATTGAAATGGCAAAGGAGTAGGATAGAATCAATGGAAGACAGAATTAGTGGGATTGAAGACAAATTCCTGAATACTTATTTGGAAAATGGATCAATCCAAAAAAAGATCAAAACAAAATGAAGAAAGCCTAAGATTCATGTGAGATACTATCAGAAGGAATAACCTATGTGTAATCAGAATTCCAGAACAGGAAGATACCAATAAAACCATATAGAAAATTCTCAAAAATTTCTTGGAAGAGACTTTCCCTGATATGATGAAAGATGAGAATATATCCACTCAATAATTCCAATGAACCCCAAACAGAATAGACACCAAAAGAAAATCACCAAGATATATCATAATCAAACTCACCAAAACTGAAGAAAAGAAAGAATCCTGAAAGCAGCATGGAAAAAACAAACGTTACCTACAAAGGGCAACCAATAAGACTGAGTTTATTGATTTAGGCCCACTAAGCAGATTCTTCATTTAATGTTTCAGCTCAAGAGGTTAGGAAAAGATCTGTTTATTTGGTTGGCTCACTGAACCATGGATTATGCAGTGGCCTACCTTAAGTCAAGTTGAAGTTCCAGACCTAACTTAGTATAATGTATAAGGTATCCAGAGGCTTAAGGAAATTGACATGTTAGAATGGATTTATCAGATTAGACCCCTAGAGTCAGAAATGGAGAGTCCAGGGGACATGGTGTTCACTTGCACAGTGAGGAACAAATTTGTGAAGGGAACCCCAGCATCCTTGAAGACTGCTGTGATTGCTATTTTAAGTAAGCTGGATTTGACAGTGGGAACTGCCCTAATTGAACTAAGACACTTAACTACGATGGAGCTGCTTAGACCCTGTGGTAGTAGAGGCCAAGTGGCAGCAGGTAATCAACAAAGGCAAGGTGGGCATAGTTACCATAATGGACAACAGAGTCGGATCAGTAATCAGAATACTCTGACTCATGGAATTATGACATTCACCACTTAGGCCTGGTGTCCATAGGAGTGAAATACATGACAAAACTACCAAATATTTACTTGATCTGTATAGACAGAAGAATTCTAGGTCACATGAACAGCAGCCTAGATTGAATCGCCAGAATACAGAGTCATAGCCTCTCAATCAATTCCCAGATTTGAGTCAGTTTACAGACCCACAACCCTTTGAATGAAGGGGAGGCCGAGTCCACTTGAGGAAGGACTCCACTACATTGCCAAAAATGTATACTGTTAATCTTTCTCCCAACCTTCCCCAAAGGGATCTGAGGCCTTTTACAAAAATGACTGTTCACTGGAGAAATGGAAATAATCAGACTTTTTGTGGATCACTAGACACTGGCTCTGAACTGACACTAATTCCAGGAGACCCAAAGTGTCACTGTGGCCCACCAGTCAGAGTGAAGGCATAAGGGGGTCAAGTTATTGATGGATTATTAGCTCAGCTGAGTCTAACAGTCGGTCCAGTGGGTTCCTGAACCCATTCTGTCATGATTTCCCAAGTTCCAGAATGCATAATTGGAATAGATATACTGAACAATTGGCAAAATTCCCACATTGGGTCCCTGATATGTGGAGTAAGGGTTATTATGGTAGGAAAAGCCAAGTGGAAGCCATTAGCTGCAAAAGTAGGTAATGCCTCTACCTACAAAAGTGGTAAACCAAAAGTGATACCACATCTCTGGAGGGGTTGCAGAGATTACTGGCCACCACCAAGGACTTGAAGGATGCAAGGGTGGTGATTCCCACCACATCCCCATTTAATTCACCTATTTGGCCTGTGAAAAAATAGATGGATCTTGGAGAATGACAGTAGACTACTGTAAACTTAATCAGGTGGTGACTCCAATTGCAGCTGCTGTTCTTGACGTGGTTTCATTGCTTGAGCAAATTAGTACATCTCCTGGTACTTGGTATGCAGCTACTGGTCTGGCCAAAGCCTTTTTCTCAATACCAATTTCAAAGGACCATCAGAAGCAGTTTGCCTTCAGCGAGGCCAACAATATACTTTCACAGTGTTTCCTTAGGGGTATATCAACTCCCCAGCACTATGCCATATTTTAGTCCATAGGGATCTCGATCACCTTTCCCTTTCACAAAACATGACACTGGTCCATTATATTGATGACATTATGCTGATTGGACATAGTAAGGAAGAAGTATCAATGACTCTAGAAGTATTGGTGAGAAATCTGCATGCTAGAGAGTGGGAAATTAACCCAACAAAAATTCAGGCACCTTCCACTTCAGTGAAATTTCTAGGGGTCCAGTAGTGTGGGGTATGTCAAGATATCCCTACTAAAGTGAAGGATAGGATATTGTATCTGGCTTGCCCCACAACAAAGAGAGTCTGGTGGAATTCTTTGGATTTTAGAGGCAACATATGCCTCATTTGGGTGTGTTGCTTCAGCCTATTTATCAAGTGACTTGGAAAGCTGCTAGTTTTGAGTGGGGCCCAGAACAACAGAAGGCTCTGCAACAGGTTCAGACTGCTGTGCAAGCTGCTCTGCCACTTGGGCCATATGATCCGGCTGATTCAATGGTGCTTGAAGTGTCTGTAGTAGATAGAGATGCTGTTTGGAGTCTTTGGCAGGTCCCTATTGGTGAATTGCAATGCAGACCTTGGGATTTTGGAGCAAAGCCCTGCCATCCTCTGCAGATGACTACTTTCCTTTTGAGAAACAGCTTTTGGCTTGTTACTGGGCTTTAGTAGAGACTGAACACCTAACCATGGGCCACCAAGTCACCATGAGGCCTGAGCTGCCCATCATGAACTGTGTGTTCTCTAACCCACAGATTCATAAAGTGGTCGAACACATCAGCACTCCATCACTAAATGGAAGTGGTATATCAGAGATCAGGCTAGAGCAGGACCTGAAGGCACAAGTAAATTGCATGAGGAAGTGACCAAAATGCCTATGGTATCCACTCCAGTCACATTACCCATCTCCCAGTCTGCACCTATGGCATCATTGGGAGTTCCTTATGATTAGTTGACTGAGGAAGAGAAAACTTATGCCTGGTTTACAGATGGTTCTGTGTAATATGCAGGCACCAGTCAAAAGTGGACAGCAGTGGCACTGCAGCCCCTTTCTGGGACTTTCTTGAAGGACACTGATGAAGGGAAATCCTCCCAATGGGCAGAACTTCAAACCATGCATCTGGTTGTTCACTTTGTGTGGAACAATAAATGGCCAGATGTACAATTGTCTATGGATTCATGGGCTGTGGCCAATGGGTTGGCCAGATGGTCTGGGACTTGGAAGGAGCATGATTGGAAAATTGGTGACAAGGATGTATGGGGAAGAGGTATGTGGATAGGTCTCTCTGAATGGGCCAAAAGGAGTAAAGATATTTGTGTCTCATGTGAATGATCTCGGCTGAGGAAGACTTTAACAATCAAGTGGACAGGATGACATGTTCAGTAGAAACCAGTCATCCTTTTCCCCAGCTTCTCCTGTCATTGCTCAATGGGCTCATGAACAAAGTGGCAGGGATGGAGGTTATGCATGGGCTCAGCAACATGGACTCCCACTTACCAAGACTGATTTGACTACAACCACTGCTGGGTGCCCAATCTGCCAGAAGCAGAGACCAACACTGAGTCCATGATATGGAACCACTCCTCAGGGTGATCAGCCAGCAACCTGGTGGCAGGTTGATTACATCAGACCATTTCCATCATGGAAAGGACAGTGTTTTGTTCTGACTGGAATAGATACTTATTCTGGATATAGATTCACCTTCCCTGCACACAATGCTTCTGCCAAAACTACCATGTGTGGACTTACAGAATTTATCCATCATCATGGTATCCCACATAGCATTGCTTCAGATCAAGGAACTCACTTCACAGAAAATGAAGTGTGGCAATGGACCTAGGCTCATGGAATTCACTGGTCTTACCATGTCTCCCATCATCCTGAAGCAGCTGGGTTGATAGAATAAAGGAATGGCCTACTAAAAACACAATTATGGGGCCAACCAGGTGGCAATACCTTGAAAAGTTGGGGCAATGTTCTCCAGGAGGCTGTATATGCTCTAAACCAGGGTCCAATATACAGCGCTATTTCTGCAACAGCCAGGATTCATGGGTCCAGGAACCAATGGGGAGAAACGAGGGTGGTACCATTCATTATTATGCCTAGTGACCCACTCAAAAAATTTTTGCTTCCTGTCCCTGCTCTGTGGGTCTGGAGATCTTAGTCCCAAAGGACCAACACTCCTACCTGGAGGCACAATACTGATTGCATTGAACTGGAAATTAAGAATGCCAACCAGCCATTTTAGCTTCCTCATGCCGCTGGATCAACTGACAAACAAAGGTGTTACTGTACTATCTGCTGTGATAGGTCCTGATTACCAAGGGGAAATTGGATTGACATTACATAATGGAGGTAAAGAAGAATATCTCTGGAATACAGGAGATTCTTTAGGACATCTCTTACTACTACCATGTCCTGTGGTTAAAGTCAATGGAAAATTACAGCAACCCAATTCTGATATGACTACTAATGGCCTAAACCCTTCAGGAATGAAGGTTTGGGTCACCCCACCAGGTAAAGAACCATGACCAGCTGAGGTGCTTGCTGAGGGCAAGGGAAATACAGAATGGGTGGTGTAAGAAGGTAGTTCTGAATATCAGCTACAACCACATGACTGGTTGCAGAAATGAGGACTGTGGTTGTTATATTTCTTCATTGTATATGTGCATCAAATATTTTTGTTTCCTTCAGTTATGAACTATGAAATGTAAACAAGGTTAATGCATTTTAGTTGTACATATGTTAGTGTATCATGTTAGGTGCAAATATGACTTTATAATTGTCCTTATTTAGAGATTATATGTGGTTAAGGAGATGTGTATAACTGCCAGGTTGACAAAGGTAGACTGTGATAGTTGGAGTTGTGTGTCAACTTAGTTGAACTATAATTCTGTGTGGTTTAAGCAGTTGTGATGTGGGTTATTCCCATGATGAGATCAGCTGTATATGTTTTGAGCATTCAATCCATTGAAAAGGAGTTTCCCTAGGGGTGTGGCCTGCTTCCAGTATATTTATGGACATCCTGGGAAAGTGAGACACTCTTCTGTGGATCAGAATCCTGTTGTGTTGCCTACAACTGTCGTTGAGTGAACAATCCACCATTTGGCTTGGTGATCATGGAGTCATGATTCATTGGAGTCAACCGCCTGCCAACCTTGAGTTCATCAGCCTCTGCAGCTGCATAAGTTGGGAAAAGCCTCCAGCTTGACATTTGATCCAAGAACTTGGAACTTGCCAGCTTCTATAAGTGTGTGAGCCATTTTGCAAAGATAACTTTCCCTGTCTCTTTATATATATATAAGCTTTACTGGTTTTGCTTCTCTAGAGAACCTAGCCTAACACACAGACCAACCTTACAAAAGATGCTAAAAGGAGTCCTTTGACAGAGACCAACAGCAGCAAACAAAAATCCACCATTAACACACATGATGACATAACCCAGAAACCAGCCCAGTTATGGAATTATCCAAAGTAAAATAAGCTTACAATATTGTAAATAAGAGACACCAATTGGCAAGTGAGGAAAACTACAAAACAAAAAGAGGGAAAAAAAAATGTAGTTACAGAACTTCTAAATGGTGAGGAAGTCAAGAGAGTTGCAAGATAGAATGGACTGTTCTAAACTCAGTGAGAAAACTATAAATCACAGGGTAACCTCAAAGAAAAATGATAAACCTTCACATCACAATTAAAAAGAGGACAAGCACAAATGTTTAGCAAATACTAAAACAATAACAATGAAGGAAGTGATAACACAATTCATAAACAAAATGAGCTCAGCACAAAAATCATCTAGAACAAAGAAACCAGGAACACCATGAAAAAACACATAACAAAATGATAGCAACCAATTCATACTTGTCAATAATTATACTGAATGTAAATGGGTTAAATGCACCACTAAAGAGATGGAGAGTTGCAGACAGGATAAGAAAATATAACTCATCAATATGCTGTCTACAAGAGACACAGCTTAGAGACAAAGACAAAAATAGACTAAAAATCAAAGGTTGGGAATAGCTATATCTAGCAAATGGTAACCAAAAAAGAGCAGGTGTGGCAATATTAATTTCTGATAAGATTGACTTTAAGACAAAAATCACAATAAGAAACAAGGAAGGACATTATTAATGATTAAAGAATCAATTGAACAAGAGAACTAACCATAATAAATATCTATGCACCCAATGAAAGAGCCATAATTTACATAAATCAGACTTTAAAGAATTGAAGACAAATAGATGACTCCACAGTCATAGTGAGAGACTTCAATATACCACTTTCAATGAAAGATAGAACAACTGGAAAGAAACTCAACAAAGAGACAGGAGAACTAAACAATTCAATCCACCAACCTGACCTTATAGACATGTACAGAACACTTCACCCAACAACAGCACAATATACGTTCTTTTCCAGTGCACATGGAACATTTTCCATGATAGACCATATTTTAGGCCATAAAGCAAGCCTTAATAAATTTAAAAACATTGAAATAGTGCAAAGCATCTTCTCAGATCACAATACTATCAAATTAGAAATCAACAATAGGAAGAGGAATGGAAAAAGAGCAAACACATGTAAACTGAATAACACCCTCCTTAAAAACAACTGGGTATAGAAGAAATAAAAAGTGAAATTGAAAAATTCCTTGAACCAAATGAGAATGAAAACACAACATACCAAAATCTTTTGGACACAGCAAAAATAGTGATCAGAGGACAATTTATAGCAGTAAATGCACACATCAAAAATGATGAAAGAGCCAAAATCAACAACTTGAACCAACATCTCCACCAATTAGAAAAAGAGCAGAAAAAAAAAAAAAAAAATCTTACAGTCACCAGAAGAAAAGAAATAAAGATTTGAGCAGAAATCTATGAAACAGAAAATAGAAAGACAATAGGAAAAAAATCAACAAGACTAAAAGTTGGTTTTTTTGAAAAGATTAATAAAACTGACAAACCACTGGCAAATTTAACAAAAGAAAAGAGGGAGAGAATACAAATAACACAAATAAGAAACAAATTGGGTGACATCACAACAGAACCAACTGAAATAAAAGGGTAATATCAGGATACTATGAAAACCTGTACTCCAACAAATTTGAAAATCTGGAAGAAGTGGACAGATTTTGAGAAACATACTACTTACCTAAACTAACACGGACTGAGGTGGAAAATTTGAACAGACTTATCTGTAACAAAAGAGGAAATTGAACTGGTCATTAAAAAAATTACCAAGAAGAAAAAATCCTGGCCCAGATGGTTTCACCAGAGAATTCCACCAAACATTCAGAGAAGAACTGATAGCAATCCTACTCAAACTATTCCAAAACATAGAAAAGGATGGAATCTTCCCAAATTCCTTTTACAAAACAAGCATAACCTTGATACCAAAACCAGGCAAAGACATCATTCAAAAGGAAAACTACAGACCAATATCTCTCATTAGTGTAGATGCAAACTTTTTCAACAAAATCTTAGCTAATAACAACATATCAAAAAAATAATATATTATGATGAAGTGGGTTCATATCACGTATGCAAGGATAGTTCAAAATTAGAAAAACAATTAACATCATCCATCACGTAAATAAAACAAAGAAAAAGAACCACATTATCATATCAATCAATACAGAAAAGGTATTTGATAAAATCCAGCACCCAGTCCTGATCAAAACTCTCAGCAAAATAGGAATAAAAGGGACATTCCTCAACATAATAATGATCATATACGCAAAACTAACAGCCAACATTATTCTCAATGGAGAGAGACTGAAACCATTCTCATTGCAAACAGGAAACAGAGAATGCCCTCTATCACCAGTTCTCTTCAACATTGTATTGGAAGTCCTAACTAGGGCAATAAGGCAAGAAAGGGAAATCAAAGGTATCCAAGTTGGTAAGGAAGAGGTAAAATTATCCCTATTTGCTCATTATATGATCTTATACATAGAAAAACCAAGAGACTTAGCAAAAAAAAAAAAAAAACTACTGTAACTCATTGAGAAATTTAATATCTTAGCAGGATATAAGATCAACATCCAAAAACAAGTTGGATTCCTTTACACCAGCAAAGAG
>NW_006922028.1:1774940-1776079 GCF_000298275.1 Orycteropus afer afer | reverse complement strand
CTAAAGAAGTGAGAGCCAGGACAAGAACAGATATATGCACACCCATGTTCATTGCAGCACTATTTACAATAGCAAAAAGATGGAAACAACCTTTGTGCCCATCAACAGAACAATGGATAAGCAAACTAAAGTACACATACAATGGAATACTATAGAATAACGTAGAATCTGCAAAACACCGCATAACGTGGATGAACTTGGAGGACATTATACTGAGTGAAATAAGTCAGTCATGGAAGGACAGATATGGTATTAATCTGCTATTGTGAAAAATCAAGGAAAGGTTTATATATGAAAAGAAACTTTCTTAGTTGGTTACCAGGAGTAAGCAGGGAGGGGAGGAAACACTGCTAGATAGGTAGGGACAAGTATTGATTTGGGTGAAGGGAGGGGCAATCCATGAAATGTGAGTGATCAACACAGTGGCATTGAGGAAGAAGAAGACATAGAGAGATACATGGGAGATACAGACAACAAAGATGAACCCTTTTGCACATACAGTACTGCATTGTCAGTGTTGGCAAGCAGTGATCTACAGGTGAATAGATGGGTGAACAGGATGAACTATCAGGTATGTCTGGGCAGGGGGGAGTGTGCCCATGACCATGTATAGGGTTGGCAGACAATGTTTCTACAAGTGTATTTGTATGTTTTGTAAGAATGTCCAGGTATATAGTAGAGCTGACAAGAGCCAAGGTCGTAGTCACTTCTTGATCACAGCCAGTTACCCAGAGGGAGTGAGTAGTTGAACCTGTGGGCTCGGGACCATGGTCCCAGGTGACATGAAGCTCAATTGACATAATATATTACACAAAAACATTCTTCCACATCCTACTATGGTGAGTAGCAACTAGGATCTTAAAATCTTGCAAGGGGGCATCTAGATGCAACGATGGGTCTCCTTGTCCAGAGCAAAGAAGAATGAAGAAAACAAATGAAACATGGAAACAGGTAGTCTAAGGGACTGGTAGATGATGCAATCCTCAGCCTATATGACCATGAGATCAGAAAAACTAGATAGTGCCTGGCTACTACTGTCAACCACTCAGAGGGGGATCTATGTAGGAAATCCTGGATATAGTGGAAGAACAATGTGGAAGAAAACTCAAATGTGTGTGTATATATATATATATATATAT
>NW_006922028.1:1768392-1769270 GCF_000298275.1 Orycteropus afer afer | reverse complement strand
CTGGATTCAGAAGAGGAAGTGAAATGAAGGATATCATTGCTGATGTCAGATGGATCTCAGCTGAAAGCAAAGAATACCAGAAAGATGTTTACCTGTGTTTTATTGGCTACGCAAAGGCATCCAACTGTGTAGATCATAACAAATTATGGATAACATTGTAAAGAATGGGAATTCCAGAACACTTAATTGTGCTCATGAGGAACCTGTACATAGACCAGGAGTCAGTAGTTCAAACAGAATAAGGGACTACTTTGAGTTTAAAATCAAGAAAAGTGTGCTTAGGGATTACATCCTTATACCATATTTACTCAGTCTGTATGCTGAGCAAACAATCCAAGAAGCTGAAATATATTAAAAAGAATGTGGCATCAGGATTAGAAGAAGACTCATTAATAACCAATATGCAGATGACACAACCTTGCTTGCTGAAAGTGAAGATGACTTGAAGCACTTACTGATGAAGACCAAAGACTACAATCTTCAACAGGGATTATACCTCAACATAAAGAAAATAAAAATTCTCACAACTGGACTGATAAGCAACATCACGATAAATGAAGAAAAGATTAAAGTTGTCAAAGACTCATTTTCCTTAGATCCACAATCAACACCTATGGAAGCAACAGTCAAGAAATCAGACCTCATATTGCACTGGGCAAATTTGCTGCAGCAGACCCTTTTAAAGTGTTGAAGAGCAAAGATGTCACTTTGAAGACAGGTGCACCTAATTCAAGCCACGGTATTTTCAATTGCCTCATATGCATGTGAAAGCTGGCACTGAATAAGGAAGACTAAAGAAGAATTTAGGAGCTCTGGTAGCATAGTGCCTAAGGCACTTGACTGCTAACCAGGAGGCTGGCAGTTCAAACCCACCAGCC
>NW_006922028.1:1760579-1768292 GCF_000298275.1 Orycteropus afer afer | reverse complement strand
TGGTGAAACCCCTGAGACTATGGCCCCTAACTCCCTTTCAGGTCTGGAATTGAACTCTTGTGGCGTCTAGCCAAATAAAACACTGGCATATGGGCTGAACATTTACATCAGGTAGATACACTCCTTGGAGAGATCAATCATGGGAGAACAGAAAGGCAGTATATGCACAGGAAAACAGCTCAGGGGGCAGAAGTGAATGGGAGGGAAGGACACAGGGGAGAGGTAACTATGGTGAGGAAGTGGGAAGAGAGCTGTTACACTGTGGGAAACTGCAGTCAATGTCATGAGACAAAATGTGTATGAACTGCTGTACGGAAAATGAAATTGTTCTGTAAACTTTCACCCAAATCACAATAATTTTTTTTTAATTCACTTAATTTTCTCAAATTGCACTGCTGTTGTTGTTATGTGCCGTTGAGTCGTACCTGACTCATGGTGACCCCTCTTTGGGTTTCCAAGGCAGTATCACTACAGAAGTAGATTGCCTCATCTTCCTTCCAAGGAGTGGCTCGTGGGTTTGAACCACCAGCCTTCTGGTTAGCAGTCATGTGCCTTAGGCACTATGCTACCAGAGCTCCCTCAAATTGCACTATAGAACTCTAAGTTCTGGGGTCATCCACAAATAATTATTCATAAATACTTATTCTATAAAATACAATAAGCCCATGAGCTCAGAGAGAGGCTTCAGTTCACCAATCCTTCTCATCTGAGTTCCTGCTCCTTTGCCCTTTGGGCACTTGGAGAAAGAGAACCCTAGGTTCCACACTTTCACTGCCAGAGTGGAGGGAAGTCATGGTGCCCTCCAGTCAATGAGTGCTTTAATCCATCCTACCACATGCTTCCTTGATTAGTAGAAAACTAGAAGCCAACATTCTTAAGTTCTGTTTTTTGTTGGGCTCTCTGGTCCATGCTCTTAAGCAGATAAAGAATGGTATGTGCCTGGGACTATTTTGGGATCTCAGAGAGATGCAGAAGGTTGTCCCTCAGTGTAAGCAGAGCAACGACTCATGCATCATGAACATAATTGTGCTTGCAGGAGAAAGGTCTATTCTGGGGACAGATTTGCCCACCTTTAATAACCCCTTTTTAACACAAAGTTGATAACATTGGCATTTAGAGGGTTCTTTGCGCTCTTCTTTCCCTTAGGGATTAAACAGTTTTACTGGATCAAGGACAAAGGGGAAGTGAGTCTCATATTCACAGACCTCTCCAGTCACCAATGTTTGTTGTTGCTGTTGTTAGGTGCCCTGCAGTCAATTTTGATTCATAGCAATCCTGTGTGACAGAGTAGAACTGTCCATTGTTGTTGTTATGTGCCCTCAAGTCGGACCCAACTCATAGAGACCCCTCCTTGGGTTTCCGAGGCAGTATCACTATGGAAGTAGATTGCCCAACCTTCCTTCCAAGGAGTGTCTGGTGGGTTTGAACCGCTAGCCTTCTGGTTAGCAGTCAAGTGCCTTAGGCACTACGCTACCAGAGCTCCCTAAAACACACCCTGAAGTCATTCTTGGAAAGTGGCTGAGCTTCCCATGGACCCAGAGGGGTCCTCAGAAACCAGAGAAAGTAGTGACTCTGTACAGCCTTCCTTATACAAAAAGAAGCTACCAGACAAACAAAGATAGTACAACCCTCTCACAGCATCCAATAGCATAGCTTGGACCTGGACTTCTCAGCCTTCTCTGAGCTTGAGAGGACTCCAAGGACTTTATAAATCTTAATGCACATTTCCAAAGGTAGTGTATATTCAAAGCATTCCAAAAGAGCAGTCTTCTTTGCTGGGAATGAGGTTTTCCTGTACAGTCATGGGTAAATCTACCCATGAAGAATTTGTGGTGGCAGCCATCTGGAACCTTCTGACTGACTAGGTCTCTGGTACAAGATGCCTGAGGTATTGATTCCTATGGCTTTGGCCCAGAGTTCACTAGGCCCTCAATATCAGACATAAGGAAACAATTGGATATCCTGTTCTTCAGACCTAGGCCTGAGTACTAAATTGGGTTGTAAAATTTTTTTTTAAACTCAGTCTGGATTTTTTTCTCATGAGGTTTATCTTGAAAACAGAACAGACTCTAGTTCTTCAAGGTAGCTTTACGTAATATGAAGGTAGGATAAATATTATATTTTCTCAGTAATGTCTTACTCCACCTTCTGCCCAAACTTAATGGGTCAGAAAAAAACCAGGTGCTGTTTTGCTTTGATATAAGTAGTTATCACATGCTATTTAGAGAGTGTGGAATGGTTTCTTGGCTCCTCTTGAATCCTGGAATTCTGTTTCCAACAGGCTTTCAGCAGCCAGGGCGCTGAGCCAACAGCCTGGTGACCAGAAACTGGGATCCAACATCATGTGCCTCCCAAGATAATGAGGTCAAATGTGTTAGACCTGCTGGGGTCCTGATAACTGCTTTATTAACATCCCCAAATAATAGCACTTTTGATTAAACCTCACATCTCTGCCTGTTCTCCTCTCATGTTCGTCTAAATTTAGAGCTGTTATTTTCCTAACCATGCCCTTGGTTGAACTTTAGGATGGTTCAAGGACGTGGAAAATTATGATGTCCCTGAACTATTCCCCTTAATGACAAAAGAGGTTTTCTGGGTCACAGAATCTTAGTCTTCAATTTAAACCTTGCTGGCATTTTTGCACCTTGGAGAATTTAAGTATACTTAGATTGTTCATTTAAAGATAGTAAGGCAGAAAAGAAAGCAAGAGGGTTAGATTCAGGAAACTTGTGCTTTAATAGCATTTTCTTTCTATAAACTAGATATGGGAGCTCTAGTGTGTAGTACTTAAGGCATTTGACTGCTAACCAGAAAGCTGGCAGTTCAAACCCATCAGCCACTCCTTAGAAGGAAAATTGGGCAATCTACTTGCATAGAAATATCGCCTCAGAAATCCAAGGAGGGGTGGCTATAAGTCGAATTGACTCAATGGCAGTGAGGTTTTTTTTTCTTTTTTTCATTTTAAACTAGATATGGAAACACATGGAAATCACTTTATGTCACTTACATCTGTGTTGTAAAACTACCGTTAAGATTTCTGACATATTGATGGCAGCCATCAATGTTCTAAGGTTGGTGTTTTGGTTACTTCATGTTGCTCTAATAGCAAATACTGCAAATGGATGGCTTTAACAAACAGGAGTTTATTCTCTTAGAGTTTTGAAAGGTGTCATCTACAAAAAGGAAAAAAATGTCCTTCCTAGAATTAGTATGAATATCAAATAAGATAATAGATTGAATCCCTTTGTAAAAATGATGGCAGTACATAACTATGAGGTGTTGTTACCACAATTATTCTTCCTGTTTCTAGGTTTGTCATTTTGTGACATTTTTTGTTTTAAAATTGTGACTGCCAAAGTCAATTTGTTCTGTTTTAATTTCCATGTTCAAGATATAAAATGTAATGAGACAATTTGAAAATATCCTATAAAGTAACCATGAACCTAGGAAACGAGGTTAAGAGACAGCTCAGGAAACCCATGAAAGTGAGGCAAAGAAAGCCAAAGGCCAGACTGATGGGAAACAGAGAGCAAGCAAAATAAATCTGAGCCATCAGGAGACTGTTAATAACAACAAAGAGAATCTTCAACGAAGTGGGTTCCCGAAACGAAAATCTAGGTTTTCCTGTCATGGAATAGAATGTTTAAGGCATCCAAGGGAAGCTGATTAAAGTGCAAAACAGAGAAAAACCTAGAAGTAGGTCGGGCCTCTCAAAGATAGTTAAAATGATTCAGGTAGAATATAGCTGGCTTTTGGAGAGGGATATGAGCATAAGTTGAAGGAGAAGGTAGAAAGTATAAGATGGAATGTTGTTGATGTTATTATGTGCCGTCAAGTCGGCCCAACCCATAGCGACCCCTCCTTGGGTTTCCGAGGTGGTATCACTACAGAAGTAGATTATCCAATCTTCCTTCTGAGGAGTGGCTTGTGGGTTTGAACCGTCAGCCTTCTGGTTAACGGTCAAGTGCCTTAAGCACTATGCTACCAGAGCTTCCGATGGAAAGGAAAGTATAAAACTAAATAAAACTCATTAGACTAGGAAATAAAATGAGCATCTGAAGGTTTAGACAGAGGCTCTGGGCTGGAAGGAAATTAGTCAAAGAGTGAGGTGTAGGAACTTTCTAAATTGATGGGAAAGTGTGCATGATTGTGGCTGACAGAACTGGGAATGTGGAGATGACTATCTCTGAAGCAGAGGAAGCTGAGAACCTATAGGACTAGGAATTAATGAGAAGCCACATTGCAAATGGATTCTTTTAGTATGAAGATGGGACTTATAGGAAATCTGTGATGCACGTAGAAACAAAACTTTCCATATATTTGGAGGAATGACTAAGAGTTTAGAAAATGAGAGTGACAAGACAGGGAAGAGAATAGTATAGACTGAAAGCAAGGGCCTATAGCTAAAAGAATAAGAACAATATTTGGAATACCAATTCTTCTCTTACTTCTGGTTCCTAGTCTCCTATCCCATCTTGAAAACCAAACCCAGAGATGCTGAGACCAAGAGAATGAGCAATCTTCATATTACCGTTGAGAAGACTACATGATTGGTGTTGATTTCTTCAGGCTATCAGGATTCAGTGAAGAAAAAGGAAGTTGAAGGAACTGCTCTATGAAGAGGTGGAGGGTATAGAAGACTCTGTTTCAAATTCCTATGTGTTCAGAGGACCTGTGGAAGGGTGTGGGTGGGAAGATAGCCACGAAAGGATTAAAGAGAGATGAAATGGGTGAGCAGAGGGGTTTTCATGTAGGACTGTATCTGCATAACACAGCATGGGAAACCTGGATAAAATGAATTGACCTCACGGTGTTGAGTTGAACTCTAGGCAAACTGCGATGTTAGGCTTCCTCAGAATGCTAATAGCATCAAGATTCTTAACAGAACATTGGAGAGTGTGCTGAAGTGTGGATTGGCTAGATTTCCCTCATATATACTCAGCAGCAGAAGCAGCAGGGATATTACATGCTCTTCAGAAAATAATAATTTTGGGTATCCTGGCCTCTTTTGCCCTCTTGAGGAGGATGTAGTATCTGAACATCAATGGGGTAGTGACGTTTAGCCAGCCAGTGAGCCTGTCAGCATCATGTCTCAACTATGGTAGCATGAGGTCAGCTCTCAGCTTTCAAATGCCTGGGTAACATAATGATGACTGTGTTTCGACATCCTGTCCTTAGCTCATGAGATGGCATAGACCGATTCTCTTTTTGCTCCTTTACCTACTCTGATTTCTTCTTCTGTCCTTCCATCACCTGCAATATTATTGGTGATCTTGAAAAACTGGGGACTACCTGAATGTCCACCAACACAAGAAGGTAGTTAGGTGCCCTTGAGTGAGTTCTGACTCATAGTGACCCTATGTACAATCGAAAAAAAACACTACCAGTCCTGTTCCATCCTCAAAATAATTGTTCCATCCTCAAAATAATTGCTCATTGTTGCAGCCACTGTGTCAATCCGTATCATTGAAGGTCTTCCTCTTTTTCACTGACCCTCTACTTTACGAAGCATGATGTCCTTTAGGAACTGGTCCCTTCTTATAACATGCCCAAAGTATATGAGACAAAGTTTCACCATCCTTCCTTCTAAGGAGCATTCTGGCTGTAATTCTTCAAGTACAAATTTGTTTATTCTTCTGGCAGCCCGCAAAAAAAAAAAAAATCACTGCTGTTGAGTCAGATCTGACTCACAGTGACCCCTCCTCAGGATTCTGAGGCAGTATCACTATGGAAGTAGATTGTCCAATCTTCCTTCTGAGGAGTAGCTGGTGGGTTTGAACTGCCAGGCTTCTGGTCAGCAGTCAAATGCCTTAGGCACTACACCACAAGAGCTCCCATGGCAGTCCATGGTATATTCACAATTCTTCTCTAATACCGTAATTCAAAGACATCAATTCTTCTTTGGTCTTCCTTATGTACTGTCCAGCATTTGCATGCATATAAGGTAAAATACGACTGGGGAAGACCTGCCTGCTCAAAGTACAGTCTACCTTAATGATGGGGATAGAGTCAAGTTTTCGGGACCTTCATTTGCTGATGGGGCACAGCTCAAAATGGGAAGAGACAGCTGCAAATATCCATTAATAATCAGAACATGCAATGTGCAAAATATTAATGTAGAAAAATCAGAAGTTGTCAAAAATGACATGGAATGCATAAAGATCGATATCCTAGGCATTTAAAAACCAATCCCATTACCATCGAGTCAGATCTGACTCATACCAACCCCTCCTTGGGTTTCCGAGGTGGTATCACTACAGAAGTAGATTGCCCAACCTTCCTTCTGAAGAGTGACTGGTGGGTTTGAACCTCCAGCCTTCTGGTTAGCAGTCAAGTGCCTTAGGCACTATGCCACCTGAGCTGAAATAAACTGGTATCGGCCATTTTGAATCAGATGATCATGTGGTCTACTATGCCGGGAATGATAAATTGAAGAGGAAGTGTGTTGCACTCATGGCCAAACAGAATATTTCAAGATCTATCCTGAAGTGCAGTGCAGTCAATGATAGTATAATATCCATATGCCTACAATAAAGACCAGTTAATATGGCTATTATTCAAATTTACACACCAACCACTAAAGCAAAAGATGAAGAAATTGAAGATTTTTACCAAATTCTGCAGTCTGGAATTGACCAAACTTGCAGTCAAGGTGCATTGATAATTACTGTGATTGGAATGTGAAAACTGGAAACAAAGAAGAAGCACTGGTACTTGGAAAATATGGCCTTGCTAATAGAAAGGATGCTGGAGACCATATGATAGAATTTTGCAAGACCAACGACTTATTCATTCATTTCTTCAACAACATAAATGATGACTATATAGCTGGACCTTGCCAGACAGAATACACAAAAATCAAATTGACTACATCTGTGGAAGGAGGTAATGGAGAAGCTCAATATCTTCAGTCAAAACAAGGCCAGGATCTGACTTTGGAACAGACTACCAATCGCTCATATGCAAGTTCAAACTGAAGCTGAAGAAAATTAAAACAAGTCCACGAGAGCCAAGATATAACCTTGAGTACATCCCACCTGAATTTAGAGACCATCTGAAGAATAGATTTGATGCACTGAACACCAATGACAGAAGACCAGACCAGCTGTGGAATGACATCAAGAACATCATCCATGAAGATAGCAAAAGTTCATTAAAAAGACAGGATAGGAAGAAAATACCAAAATGGATGTCAAAAGAGAATCTGAAACTTCCTTTTGAATGGAGAGTAGCTAAAGAGAAAGGAAGAAATGTTAAAATAAAAGAACTGAATACAAGATTTCAAAGGCAGCTCAAGAAAACCTAGTAAAGTATTATAATGAAATATGCAAAGTCTTGGAATTGGAAAAACAAAAAGAAAGAATATTTCTCAAGCTGAAAGAACTGAAGAAAAAAATTAAGCCTCAAGTTGCTATGCTGAAGGATTCTATGGGCAAAATACTTAACAATGCAGGGAGCATCAAAACAAGATGGAAGGAACACAAAGTCACTGTATCAAAAAGAATTGGTTGACGTTCAAGCATATGATCAAGAGCCAATGGTATTGAAGGAAGAATTCCAAGCTTCATTGAAGGAATTGGCAAAAAAAAAAAAAAAAAAACCGGGTCCAGGAATTGATGGAATACCTATGAAGATGTTTCAACAAATAGATGAAGCACTGGAGGTGCTCAGCTGTTTATGCTAAGAAATTTGGAAGACAGCTACCTGGTCAAT
>NW_006922028.1:1711783-1758187 GCF_000298275.1 Orycteropus afer afer | reverse complement strand
GAGGGGTCACTATGAGTCAAATTGACTCAAGGGCAGTGAGTTTTTTTTTTTTTTTTTTGGTTTGTTGTGGAATTATCTATATGGAGACTGTTGGCTGGGAAAAAAAAGAATTGGCAGAAAAATAACTAGAATGGGAATGTATTGTTGTTTGAAAAAAGAGAAAGAGAGAAGAAGAAAAATAAAAAAGAAGCTATGTATGTAGTATATATATGAGTGTGTGAGGAAAATGTTGAAAAGATACTGAACTACTAAATGAAGTTACCCCCCACCCAGGTATGAGCCTAGGGATGGTAGGAAAAGGAAGAAGAAGAAATTTTACTACCTGTTTATATATTCCTATAATTTTAAAATTTTTGACAACTCTTAGCATATGTTACATTAGTAATCACAGATAAAAAATTCTATAAACAAGTCTATCAAGGTCTGGTCTTTATTGTACACTAATAAATGTTCTAATGTACACTCAAGTTTTAACAACTTCAGATTTGGACATGAGATAAGAAATAACAAATGTTTGTTTACTCACTGAAGGCACATTGTTTGGAGGATCTTGGAGCAAGGATGATGAAAATAATTTGTATAATCACTCAGTAGAAACCAAAAAATGTTGTCAATGAGTTGAAAAACTGTTCTGAACAATGCATGACGAAGATTAGTAGCTGGGCTGAAGCTGACAAATTTGAACTGCCTTATTTTGGTATGCTATTTGCTAGCTTCTGGTTATGAGAGTATCAAGGAGCAGAAAAACAAGAACTCTGAAATTAAAAGCAAGAAGTTTATTATGGGACAAAACAATTTTCAAATTGGGAAACATGGGGTTGAAAGACCCTCAACATAGTACCCCTCACCAAAAAAAGTGGGGGGAGGCTTAAACATTCATTTATTCATTCAACCCATCACCTGTCTGTCATACTGTGGTGGCTTTCATATTGCTGTGATGCTGGAAGTTATGCCACCAGTATTTCAAATGCCAGCAAGGTCACCCATGATGGACAGGTTTCAACAGAACTTGCAGACTAATATGACCTAGGAAGAAAGGCTTGACATCTACTATAACAGATTAGTCAGTGAAAACCTTATGGATCACAACAGAACATTGTCTGACTCACTTGCTTTGGACATGTCATCAGGAAGGATCAATGTCTGGAGAAATACTGTTGGGTGAAGTAGAGGGCCAGCATGGGTGAAGGACAGTTGGTGAGGTGAATTGGCATGTAGCATGGACTCCAACATGCTGACAAGTGTGAAGATGATGCAGGACTAGGCAATGTATCCTTCTGTTGTACATAAGGCTGTATGAGTCAGAGTTGAGTCAATGGTAGCTAACAATAGCTTTCATTTAACAAATAGTTATTATCTATTCTATTCTAGGAACTGTTCAGGTGCTGGGGGAAAGCAAGGAATAAAACAGCCATTGGAGAGTGTTGACCAGAGAAGTAATATGATCTGACTTGTAGTTTTATGGGACTACTCTAGTCACTGTGTTGAAAATAGACCATGAGCAGGTGTGGGAGATGGGCCAGGGTAGAAGCAGGAAAGAGTTTGGAGCTTGTTGCAATAATAATCAGCAAACATGGTGACTTGGACCAAGGTTGTAGTGGCAATGTTAATGATATTTTGGAGGAAGAGCCAAGAGGATTTGCTACTACACTGAATGTGAATATAGGAGAAAGAAAAAATTCAGGAATAACTCCAAAATATTTGGTTTCAGCAACTGGAAGAATGAAGGTAGCATTGACTGAAATGAGGAAAGCTAGAATAAAGCTTAAGGGATGAAATCTGGAATTTAATTTGGGACATAGTTTGAAAGGTCCATAAGATATTCAAGAGTGATATTAATAAGCATAGTTAGACTTAGGAATCTGGAGTTTAGAGGAAATATTGGGTTGGATATTTTCCAACTTCAATTTTGAAAGGATGAGTTTAATTATAGTTAATTAAGTCACCTTTACTAGTCACCTGTCAAGGCTATAATAAAGCATTACTCACTAGAGTATCAATAACTATTATAGTTTACCGATTTGGCCAGTATTTATTTATATATTCGGCACCAGGAACTATTATAAATTTTAGGGGCATAAAGATAATTATGACCCTGGTTCTTAGTGATGAATTCTAGAGGAAGAGACAGGAAAAACAAAAACAAAACAAACAAACAAACAAAAACATTATGAATGTGTAAGTGTGTGGTAAAGGTGTTAATGAAAATATAGAAACAGATGTGATCAGCATACCTAGGAAGGGCAGAGACAGTGTTGGAGTAGGCTTTGGTATCTTTAGGGTTGAGCAAGAGTTTTACAGACAGACAAGGGTGGGGACAGGCATTCCAGGCAAAGAAAACAAACGCACCAAGACAGGAAGGAGTAGAGTACGTCCTGCGACTGAAATGACGGAAGTCCAGGTTGTGAGTTGAGGAATATGGATGTTAATAGCTGGGATGAAGAGAAAATCATGGGTGTGGTGTACAGAAGTTAAGATGTGCTAGGTTGCTATGTTACCTCATAAAGGAAAAAGGAATAAACATGGGCAAGATGAGGAAAGACACAGAGGTACGTGCTGTCTGGGGCTCCACGGTGCTTTGCTAAAATGCAGTTAATCTCCTGGCAGCAGAAAAGGTGGCCTGATGTCAGAGCCGGCAGGTGCCAGGAGCTAACATTGGCTTGAGTGTATGCCCTTCACTGGGTTCTTTACAGTTCCTGAAGGCCTGGGTCAGCTGTCATGGCTCTTAGCAGCAAAAGACTGGGCAACCAGGGAGAGGACTTGACTCTATCAGAGAGGCTGGAGCACCAATGTTGTTGTTAGGTGCTGTTGAATTGACTCTGACTCATAGCAACCCCAAGTGACAGGGTAGAACTGCCCGATAGAGTTTCTTGACTGTGACCTTAATGAAAGCAGATCACCAGTCTTTCTCCTGTGGAGCCACTGAGTAGGTGAGAATTGCCAACTTTAGATTAGTATTCAAGTGCTCAACCTTTTGCATCACCACGGCTTCTTGGAGCACCACTAAAGAGCCTTAATTCAAAGAATGATGAGCTTTTCCTAAGGAGTTACTCTTCTCAGGAGACTTTGACAATGTACGATATTCCAATGCAGAGAAATGTGCCTCATTTGGCAGAAGTACATAAATAAATGACATGCCTGTGTAAAAAATACTGGTATAAGTGTCCCTCAAACTATGTCGCATGAAGGGACAACTATACCTTTGTCATTTATGACTGGCTTGAAAGTATGTGATTTCTTTCCAGCCTTTTAGAGTCATAAAAGAAATGCATTTACTTAGGATATTTCAGAAGTAAGGAACATTTGCAAATGTTCATCAAATTCGAATGAAGTGTTAAATTTAACTAAACACCATATGATAGAAGGAAGTCTGGGCAATCTACTTCCGTAGAGATAGCGCCTGAGAAACCCAAGGAGGGGTTGCTATAAGTTGGAACTGACTTGATGGCATTGAGTTTGGTTTTTGATTTTGTATGATGGATTATTTATTAAAATTATGTTAATTATGACATGTATAGGGAGCTCTGATAGCATAGTGACTAAGGCACTTGACTGCTAACCAGAAGGCTGGCGGTTCAAACCCACCAGCCACTCCTCAGAAAAAAAGTTGGGCAATCTACTTCTGTAGAGATACCGCCTCAGAAACCCAAGGAGGGGTCGCTATGAGTTGGGTCCGACTCAACAGCACGTAACAACAACAACAACATAATGTGTGTGTGTGTGTTGGCACTAAGAAAAAAGAAAAAAAAAAAAAAAACCTCTAGGGTTACAAAAGAGAGCATTCTCCTTCATCTATGATCTTCAGGAGTTATTTTTTCATTGACAATTAGATTTAGATATTTGC
Organism: Orycteropus afer afer; assembly: GCF_000298275.1. Classification (NCBI taxonomy): domain Eukaryota; kingdom Metazoa; phylum Chordata; class Mammalia; order Tubulidentata; family Orycteropodidae; genus Orycteropus; species Orycteropus afer. Next base: position 1,754,343 of record NW_006922028.1, on the reverse strand, counting down.
CCCATCTCTGAAGTAAGTAAGGAGCTCTGGTGGTGTGGCTATAATGAGACACTAGGTTGGGCAATCCTACTTCCGTAGTGATACTGCCTCGGAAACCCAAGGAGGGGTCGCTATGAGTCGGGGCCGACTCGACGGCACATAACAACAACAACAACAAATGGTGGATTGTGCACTTGTGAGCATGGCAGGGCTGAAAAATGGTTTATAGGATGACAATAATTTTGTGGTGATTTTCCAGAGGGAGAAAAGTCTTTTCCAGGATGGTTTTTTTACTACTGGGTCCTAGGGTGTGGAGGGTGAATAATGTACCTTGTCATCACTCTGTCTTATCTGTTCATCACCACTTCCTGGCCTCAAGAAGACAGCTAAACAACTTGTATCCCCCTGTATAAGATTTCCAGAAGTATTAAGCTCGAAATTTGACTCAGTTGTTTTGTTATTTTGGAGAAAAGAGAGTGTGTGAAGAAATTAATGTACATGTACAAAGGCTATACACCCACATAATATTTTTTAATCTTCCACAAATCAGCAAGACTCTTCTTGCCTTAAGATCTAGAGAACATGGGCTCAAACATCATAATTTATGTAAAGTCCAAAGCCCTTGCTAAGAACAACCTGAATTTCTGAGGGTATTAGGTTAACATGGTTGCTTCTCTATCTGAGGACCTGCTTCATCTAGATTGTTTTGTTTATCACATCACTGCCCTGCATGTGAGGAACTTGGTCCATATTATGTGAGACAAACCATGAATATTGTGACATTCAGAGTTACCAAACAAACAACTCTAAGAAGGTATTTGGATGAAAAGTCAATAGTATTGAAGGTTTGGGGAATTGATGGGAAGTTTACATCACAGCAACTCATACAAATTGAAGCTGAATAATCCTTTCTCACCTTTCTCCTCAGCTTCTCTAATTGTTTTGCTTATTCCTGTTTTCTCTCTCTTCTGCTACCTTCTTGCCAGGAGATTAAAAAATTCCCCATCATACTACACATAACAATTAAGCTAGCTCCACTCCCTACATTGAAATTTAGCTATAAACCTCATTGTTCAACACTGAGGAATGAACCCAGCCCTCCCTGATGGGTTATTCCCTTATTGTTGGGTGCTATTGAGTCAATTTAAATTTATAGCAATCCCATGTGACAGCTGTTCCTAGGGTTTCCTAGGCTGGAATCTTTACAAGAATGGATTGCCAGGTCCTTCTCCTGCACAGTGGGTTCAAACCTCCAACATTTCTGTTAACAGCAGAACACTTCATTGTTTTGCCACCAGGGCTCCTTAGAGGAGAGTTACAAGAGCAAGAGTAGGTATCTCTGCCTTGTAAAATTACAGCTGATTGCTATGTTCCTTTCTGCTCTTTCATATTTTTCAAATTGTCTATAGTGCTTTCTACACAGGTAAAAATAAATAATTAAATGTTTCTAAAATGTTCAAGGAAAATAAATCCAGGCTCTTGTGAAAAATAGTTTCTCAAAGGAAACTGAAGACAGCTGAAATCAAAGCTAAGAGTAGGAGTCAACCAACTTTTCCTGTAATGGGCCAATGTGCAAATATTTTAGGCTTTGTGGGCATACCATCTCTGTCACAACTACCATTGTTATAAGAAAGCAGCCATAGACAATATACAAATGAATGAACTTGGCTGTGTTTCTATAAAACTTTGTTTATATGAATAGGCATCAAGCACGTTAGTCCTTAACAAGTGTCATTCCCTTGTTAAGAGGATATATTGAATATTAATCAAGCTATATATCTGCTTGATGGAAAGAGGAGAGAACACTCTCAAAAAGAGGGGTGGTTACATGGCCAACTTATTATATGAAAAACCAAACCCACTGCCATCAAGTCATTTCCAACTCACAGCAACCCTGTAGGACAGAGCAGAACTTCCCTCATAATTTTCAAGGCTGTAATCTTTACAGAAGCAGAAACACCTCTCACAAAATTTGATTAATTCTTTCTCTTTTAATATCTTTCAGGAAAAATAAATGATTTTGCCTCCTTCAAAACCTTAAATGAGTTTCAAGGGAATAGGGAGATTAAAGTGTAAAGAATAAATTGGATTAGAGGAGAAAAACTTTCTGGTTAAAGGAGAAGAAACATGGAGGAAAGAGATCTGGATCTCTGCTACCCTACTTATAAGTCCAGTCTCAGGACATAACTGATCAAATCAATTCACTTCTCAGGAGGTCAGTGTTCTTTTTCCTAATGATGGTGTTATAGTAAATGAGATCAATGTCCTTCTTGTTTTAGGATTCCATGAATGATTATCTCAAAATTCTATGGATAAGTAAAGATGGACATCAGGACATTATTTTCCCTTAAGATTTCATAAACATGTTGAATGCTTCCTCTGGTTTCCTCTACGTTATCTTACTTAACACCCACTAACCTTCATAGCTCTCTTCTGAACATGTCCAGTTGAGGCTATACATCTGGGATAGAATGTAGGTATCATTATCACAATCTCTTCATGAAGAATCTGGTCCTCTTGGAAGTTAAAGACTTATCTGTGGTCATACAAATAATAAGAGGCAGAAGTGAGAATCAAACTGTAGGCCTACCATTTCAGGTTACAACATTAACTTCATTCAACCATAGCTGCATGTCATATGCAGATGACACCTCATAGCCCGCTGAAAGTGAAGAAGACTTGAATTACTTACTGATGAAGATCAATGACTATAGCCTTCAGTATGGTTTACACATGAATATGAGAAACAAAAATCCCCACAAGTGAGTCAATAAGATCAAAATCAATCTTTTGTCACAATAAATGGACAAAAGATTGAAATTGTCAGCAATTTTGTTTTATTTGGATCCACAATCAGTACCAATGGAAGCAGCAATCAAAAAATGAAACAACATATTGCACTGGGCAAATCTGCTGCAAAAGATCTCTTTAAAGTGTTAAAAAGCAAAGATATCACTTTGAGGACTAAGGCGTGCTTGACCCAAGCCATGACATTTTTTCAATCACCTCATACGTGCCTGTGGGAGCTCTGGTGGCTTAGTGCCTAAGGCATTTGACTGCTAACCAGAAGGCTGCAGTTCAAACCCACCAGCCTCAAACTCCTCAGAGGGAAGATTGGGCAATCTACTTGAATTGACTAGATGGCAGTGAGTTTGCTTTTTACCACCATATGCATGTGAAAGCTGGACAATGAATAAGGAAGACCAAAGAAGAATTGATGTATTTGAATTATGGTGTTGGCAAAGAATTTTGAAAATACCATGGACTGCCAGAAAAATGAACAAACCTGTCCTGGAGGAAGTACAGCTGTAACGTTCCTTACAAGTGAGAATGGCCAGACTTCGTCTTTTGTACTTTTGTCAGTACCTGGAGAAAGTTATCATGCTTGTCAAAGAAAAGGATCAGTGAAAAAGGGGAAGACCTTCAACAAGATGTGTTGACACACTGCCTGCAGTGATTGTAAGGATGGCACAGGACCAGGCAGCGTTTCATTCTGTTGTATGTATAGTCTCTATGAGTTGGAATCAACATGATTGGCAACTAACAGCAACTAATAAACATATCTTCTTGGTTGTTGTTTTTTTGTTTTGTTTTGTTTTTTTAAGAAAATGAAAGGTGGACATCAAAAGGCAAGTGGAACCTTTCTTTAGAGATTTAGCACAAATGGGAAGAGAAATTAGAAGTTCGCAAAATGTGTTTGAGGTATACGATACGAAGGGAAGCCTTTGACAGCAAGAGAAGGGTTAAAGTGAATTCCAGGAAATTTTCTATTTAGCCCTAAAAACAGAAATTAAGGTAGGTGAGGAGAAGATTGGTTGTTGAAAAAGGATCCTGAAGTCAATTCCGATCTGTTATCTGGGTGACTCTAAAAGGAACAAAGTCCTCTAAAGGAGAGAGACACCAGTGTTCTCCAGATTTATTTCTCACATTTGGAAGGCTTTCTAGTATCTGTGGCTGTGCTTTCCAAGGAAGAGAGGGGTGCATTGGGGACAAGCTGTGCTTTTCTGAAAGAGGAACGAATTCTGTATCCTTTTCCTACTGTCTTGTGACCTCTTGTTAGTGCTCTAATGAAGACCAATAGACTATTTTAGAACTCACAGAGGTGGGACAGGGGAAAGAGGACAATGCCTCATTCATAGAAGGAAGTCAATATCATCTTTGAAGATGGCTTCAGACATAGCAGAAGCAAGCGAAAACGTCTGGCTTTCAATTATTGACCTTTTGAGTAAAAGCTTCAGGCTTCTTTTGTTGGGAAACATGTTCTAGCTTTTCTTTTATACACAGATGATAGATAGATGGTATATATATAGACAGGTAGGTAGGTAGGTAGATATTAGATAGATAGATAAAATAGGTAGGGAGATGGTATGTAGATAGTTGACTGAGTGTGTACAAAAGTTTTGTAGTCACAGAGGTCTTTTTTATTGTTGCAATGGAAGTAGGAAAGACCATTACAGGAAATGGATGGCATAGTGCCCAGGAAATTGCATCTTGTTTGGAACCAGACAATTATGGCAAATAGAGAAGAAGCCCTACCTGCTGTCAGATGCTCTGCCTTTTGGAACGTCCCGACAAGGAAGCAACTAGTCAGAAGAAAAACAGGTAAAGGCAAGATGAACAAAGTGAGTCATGGGAGCAGAAGATGGATGAATCAAGCAAAAGGACAATTATCTTTCTCAACCAATAAAGTCATAAGCCCTACCCAATATTTCCAATTCAAGACAATCTGCTGATTCTCTCAAGCACAAGATTGGCAGACAAATCAGTCCTGAAACTCATATAGCTCACTCTCTTTGCTATCTCACCATGTCTTCCATGACAAGTCTTAAAAAGGTGACTTGTGGTGGAACCACTGAGACTATGGCTCCTAGTTGCCCTTCAGGTCTGGAGTTGAACCCACACCTGTGGCTTCCAGTCAAATAAAAGACAGGCATATGAGTTGAACATCTACCTGAGGTAGATACACTCCTTGGAGAGAACAAACATGGGAGAAAGAAGGGCTGTGTATGCACAGGGAGCAGCTCAGAGGGCAGGAGTGCATGGAGGGATGGACACAGGGAAGAGTAACTATTGGAAGAAAGTGGGAGGGGAGCTCTTGCATTGGAGTAAATTGTAGTCAGTGTCATTAGACAGAGTGTATGTGGACTGCTGTATGGAAAGTGAATATGCTCTGTAAATTTTCACCCAAATCACAAAAAAAAAAAAAAAAGTTCTAAAATCAACTGTGGTGATGGTTGCATGTATTTGTGAATATCATTAAACTGTCCACTTTAAATTGATGAACTGTGTAGCATGTGAATTATGTCTCAATAAAATTGTTTTTGAAAAACTAAAAAAAAAAAAAAAGGTGACTTGCCTTGATATTCTGCCTATTTTGGGGGCTGAAATCTCCACTAAGTCAACATAAAAAATTATGTCTACTTTCAGAAACCAAGTCATTTTAGTGGAACCTAACTGCCTCTCAGGAGCTCTGGTGATGTGGTTAAAACTTTTGGCTGCTAACCAGTTGAGGCTATACCTCTGGGAGGTTGGCAGTTTGAACTCACCAACTACTCTGTGGGAGAAAGATGAGGCAGTCTTGGAATGGGGCAGCTCTACCCTGTCCTCCGGGGTCACTGTGAGTCAGAATGGACTTGATGGCAGGGGTTTGGGTTTTGGTATCTACTTCTCAAGTTGTGATGAGCTATTGAGACTAAAGATATTTTAATAATCTTGTGTTCTAAGAGCTCCAAATCATTTGTATTGTATTTTAGTAACCCTTTCAAGGTAGGAATTGAGCAGGTGAGAGCATCCATAAGCTGACTAGGCAGTTAGGAGAACATTAACATCTGATCACATTCAAGGGGGTACAACTGAAGTTTGTAGAATGAAAGAGAGTGAACAATTTGCCAAATATTAACAAACCATGTTCAGATGAGGATATATCACAAGTGTGGTGGAGAAATTCCTAGTTAGATAATCCTCCTCTATTGCTCTTGTTTCTCCACAGAACTTTTAAAAGTTGTTCATAAACTCAAAGGGGAAAGAATTTCATCAGGTAAAACAGTCCTGCTGAAAGGCATGGACTCTGCATAGTGGCACTGAGGAAGTAATGCACTAGGGAAATTCATTAAATGCTTTCCTGGTTGGAGTACCTCTCCTAGAGTTTTCCCAATTCCTCGCTGCCTTTTCAGTCCACACTACCTTTTCCCCTCACAGATGTGCTTATCCTCCCTTGGTCATTTTCTCTTTCTCTTGCTTTTCAGATATCTGAGTCAGTTGGTACAGAAAGGTTAAACTGGACAGAAGAGTGAACCAAAATTATCTCCTGAGAATTTCTTTCATGACTCTGCTCCCTTGGACCTTAAAAGAAGCAACAGAAGAAAAAAGTGACACCAAATGCCATACAGTGTGGCACATTTTAGAAGAAATGGAGCTTCTAGCTTTAGTGTTTTATTTTATGTTTACAAAACACAACCACAAACTGTCTAATAGGCAAATTTTGTTGGACCCTTTCTGAAGAAAGGAAGACTTTGTTGTCATAAAGCTCTGGTTGAATATTTGAAGGCTTGTTCTAAAGAAGAATAATAAATTTATTCTGATTACTCCAGAGGGAAGAACTAGAACCCCTAAGTAGAACGTATAGGAAAAAATATGCTAACTTAATATAAAAAGTAGAATTAATTTAATGCCTTAAAAACTATTAAACCTCCTAGAACTGAAAATATTCAAGGAAAATGGCATTCTGAGTTGTATTAGCTAAGAAGACTAAACTGAGGTAACAAATGCACCCAGAAGATTCAGTGACTGACAGAACAAGAAGTTTGGGGATTTTTTTTTTTTGTGTGTGTGGGGGGGCGTTGCTTGTTTTTTCTCACCAGTATAGTAAGAAGCCCTGGTGGCACAATAGTTAACACTCAGTTGCTAATCAAAAGGTCAGCAGTTCAAACCCACCAGCCACTTGGTGGGAGAAAAGACTTGGTGATCTGCTCCTAAAGATTATAGCCCAGTAAACCTATGCAGCAGTTCTACTCTGTCAAATAGGGTCTCTATAAGTTGAAATTGACTTGACAGCACACAACAGCAATAACAGCAACAGTCCAGTGGGGTGGCTCTCCCTCCACATTCCCACTGCCCAGCAAACTTTCGGGGACCCAGACTGATGACTATTCTGGTATTCTAAAGTTGCCCTGAATATCACCATGTGGATCCTAGATGGGAGAAAGAGCGTGAAGAGCCACACAGAGGAAGTTGTTCTGGGCTGGACCTGGAAGTAGCACATTCTACTATCCCTCCCAATGCACAGCCTAGAGCTCAGTCACATAGCTCTAATTAACTGCAAGGGGGGAGCTGGGAGAGATGACCTGGCTAGTCATGGGCTCTCTCACCCTTCTAATACAGGGAGTGTAGTGTGGGTACCTGGAAATCTCTGCAATAGTGGTGTATTGAACAAAAAGTACTACACTTGGAGTCAGACTGCCAAAGTTTGAATTGTGGTTCAGAAACTCAATAGCTGTGACACCTTTAGATAAATCATTTAACCTCTCTAAGGTTGTGTTTCTTCATCTGGAAAAGGGAAGAAGCATTATCTATCATATACATGTAAAAATAAAGGGGAGAGGAACAATGTATATGAGAACACTGGGGCTATTAGGCCAACATTCTATTGTTGTTCTTTTTATTTTAATCTAAACCTTAAGAGTAAGGGTATGCAAAGGATAAGCATTGAAAATGTACTTTCAGTCTGAGGACAATAGACAAGTCAAATCAATTTAAAATCAAGCATGAGGATTTTAGATTGGAAGTGAAAAAACAGAACCACTGAACATGGCCATCAGAAATTAGAGGCAATGGGAAGACTGAGGAATAGATTATTGAAGAAGACAATAGAATCTCTACATCTAGATACCTTTAAAGGCAGGTGTGATTCTTATTTCCCTGGGGATGAGTTTGAAAAACTAAAAATGATGAATTCACCAATGATCAGTTCTCCCAGTCCTTTCCATTTCTGTTTCTCAATTACTTATGGAATTACTTATGATATTACTTATGGAAACATCACCAAATACAAGACACAACTGAGCATTTTTTACAAGAAAGTTTTAAATTATTTATCTTTCCTGATTCTACGATAGTATATAAAGGATAAAATCAACGTTTTCATACCACCAGTGTCTGAGAATTCAGAACAGCAATTTCTTTTTCTATTTCAAAGTTCTATTCAGATGGAGACTCTATTCAGAACAAAAGACTTTAGTAGGTACTCCTTCTACAAACAGATTTGGCAATCAAGCCTAGAAGTTAGGGCTTTGAAGAAAATGGTGAGTCCTAACTCCTGGGTTCATTATTAATGAGTGATTTGGGGCACGCTGTTTAACATCTCATAGTCACATTTTGTTTAACCATCAGAATTAAGCTATCTGAAAAGACATTATGAAGAAAGGGAAAAGAGAGCCAACAGAATGGAAAACACACTATAAATAATAACAATAGAAAAATAAATTACGTATTTTAGAAAGTAGTATGTTCTTTGGAAAAGAAAATAGTAGAAGATAGCAAGGGAGATTGAAGCAGGGTGGGAGAGGCAGCTTTTTATTTAAAATGAGATGGTTCAGATGGCCCTTATTGAGAAGGCAATATCTGAGCAAAGACCTGAAGATGAAGGAGTTAGCTCCAAAGATATCTAGGGGAAGAGTGTTCCAGGTAGGGAGATCAGCAGGGCCAGGGCGCTGAGATGGGGACGTGACCCGGATCTCCAGAAAACAGCAAGGGGGCCCCTACGATGGAGTTCTCAAGAGGAGTTAGCAAGTAGGAGATGAGGTCAGAAATGAAACCAGGGCAAACAATATGACTATGCTTTACCCTGGGTGAAAAGAGAAGTTGTCGCACGGTGTTAGGCTGAGGAGTGACATTTCAAAAGACTCACTCTTGCTGGAGGAGGGAAATGTGGAAACAGAGAGATAAGTCAGGTGGCTCTAGCAGTAACCCAGGCCAGAGATGATGACTTCTCAAACCAGGGTGACAGTTCAAGAGAAAAGATGAATTCTGGTTAGCTTTTGAAGAGAAAATCAACCGGATTTGCTGAAAGACTGGAAGTAGGTTGTGAAGGAAAGATAAGAGTAGATGACATGGTTGCACGATATGATGGATGTGATCAGTGTCACTCAATGACACATGGACAAGTTGTTGAATTGGTAAATGTTTTGTTATAAATATTTTTTACCACAATTTAAAAAAGAGAGCACATGACTTCAAAGTTATTGAAAGAAAGAAGTGAAATGATTCAAACAGAGAGAGCTCAAATTGGCAGTGTCTTACATAAATGATGAGGCCTTTTGGAAAATTGCATCAGAAAACACGGCTTAGGCCTAAGGCCAAAACGGAGCTTCCGACGGCACCTAACAACAACAACAACAAGTCCCCACAACTACTACATCTCCCAGCACTGGATTGAACTGGCTCTCCAGAGGTTGAAGTTGAATTTCTATTGATTTCCCTTCCACATGCCTCACCTTGAGGGGACCACTGGAGAGGACTGCTTAGCCTGTGGAGATTGTAAGAGCAATGTGAGTCTCGAGCATCTGAGAATAAGTCCACAGAACAGCAGAGGAGAGATTCGGGGCCACTTAACCTTTCAATGCAGGTATCCTCCCCCCAATTTCCCAGCAGATGTGGCACTCAGTAAGCTCCCAATGATTACACCTTCTCCCCTGTGGAAGAATGAGAACAAGGTAAGGAAAGTTTTTATCCGGAAACAGGAAGAGTGAGAAATAAGGTTTTCCCCTCCCCAACCCTCATAACAATATAGATTACTAAACTGTAGAAACAGAAATATCTGAATTTCAGAATAGAAAAACTCTTCAGCTTATGTCTTTCAAATTTCATTTTGTTATGGTTGTTAGCTAAGGAGTTGGCTCCCGAGTCATGGCGACCCAGCCACAAGGGAATGAAATGCTGGCCCTGAGCCCTCCCTATGATTGGTTCAGATTAGACCATTGCGATGCACAGGTTTCCATTGGCTGATTTTTCAGTAGACCTCAAGGCCTTTCTTCCTAGCCTGTTTTAGTCTGAAAGCTCCCCTGAAATGTGTTCAGCATCATAGCAACATACAAGCCTCTGCTGACAGACATGAGGATGCACATGGAGCACAGGCTGGGAATCAAACCAAGCTTCCCACACAGGAGGGGAACGTTCTACCACCAAACCACCGTAGTCCCCACATTGCATTTCTGAATGAATCATATGATAGGAATTAGGTCATTCTTTTGTTCCTAACATTCTTCCTTGATTAGTAATATATTTCTCTGGTAGACAGCATATTTTTATGGAAACAGTCAAGATCTAAGGGCCACACTTAACTCAGTTCTAATCATCACCCTTCAACCTATACTATCTATGAGGTTGTAGTTAAGTTATTAATAGCTTTAAGTTTCAATTTCAGGGTTCTTCTGGATGGACTCAAACCTCTCATCTTTCTGTTGGCAGCCAAGCATGTTAACCTTTTGCACTCACTGCTAAGGGCATCCCCAGTGAAACCCAAACCCACCGCCATTGGGTCAATTCCAACTCATAGCCACCTATAAGGACAGAGTAGAACTTCCCCATATGGTTTCCAAATCTTTATGGGAGCAGATTGCCTCATCTTTCCCTCATGGGGAGGCTGGGGGTGTTGAACCTCTGACCTTTTAATTAGAAGCAAATGCTTTAACCACTGCAGAAAGAAAGCTCTTTAGGGACACCTAAGCAAGGATTATTTCCTCTGAAAAGCTGGAGTCTTCCTGGCAATGTGGAACGTTGGTTTTCTGTTATGCTTGAAAAAGAGCTCTCACTGAAACACTGACTCAATCTGAAATTCAGTTTATCAAAGTCAAAATGGGAAATGTTGCTTCCATTCAAAACTCTTTGGCTTCATTTTTGGTCTTCTTCTGAAAGCTTGTTGACCCCAAGCACCATACTTCTGAAGGACTGTCTGTGAGAATTTGGTCCAATGGTGAGAAGAATCATTTCATGAAATAGACTATCATTGTGATGTCTTCATGCCTAGCTCAAAGTTTTCTGGCTTCCAGTAGATCAAAGCCTAGAGTAAAAATAAAACTTCTTCTGAGGTTTGCTCCTAAAAGCCAACTTGCTAGAAGGCAACATTTCTCAATGATTTCACAGTCTGATATTTTTATTGATGGTATTTCAGTTGTATGCTGCCATTACAGATTTTTCTAACACCATAGTACTGGTTCAGAGCTCTAGCTAATTAAGAGAGATGCTGTGAAGAATCATGATAAGGGGATTTCCAACAGCTTTGATTAAAATGACATTAACAGAATTGACATTTGAATGACTAATTTGGTTCCTCTTCCATGTCATAAGCTCATCCACACTTTGAGTTTTATATGAAAGGAGATTTGAATAATTTCAGGAACAAAATGTACCACCACTGCCCCTAGCAGCAGCAGTCTATGTATAATATAAAATAAAGTCTTTATTGCTTAAAGAAAAAAAAAAAATTACCAGTTGCTGTATATAGAACTTTATTTTTGAGTGATATGATATTTGCAGGTCATTTCAAGGAGAATTCTATGTGGAATTTGAATCAAGTAATATACATGCTGCAGAGAGTCACAGCTAGGAGACAAAGAAGCAAAGAAAATGGAATAGTATTTTTTGAACTGCCTAGTATTGTCTGCGGGAGCTCTGGTAGCATAGTGGCTAAGGCACTTGACTGCTAACCAGAAGGCTGGCTGTTCAAACCCACCAGCCACTCCTCAGAAGGAAGACGGGGCAATCTACTTCCATAGTGATACTGCCTTGGAAACCCAAGGAGGGGTTGCTATGAGTCTAGTTCGACTTGACGGCACATAAAAACAACAACAACACTATTGTCTGCATGTTTCTTATGTGCATAGCAATATTCTGAAATGTTCACATGGATTATCTCATTCAACCTTAACAGTAACCTTTCTTTCTTCATTTACCTGTAATTCACATATTACAAAATTCTCTCTTTTAAACTGTGGATTCACTGGTTTCAGCATATTCACAAGATTATGCAAATGTCAGTCCTACCTAATTCCAGAGCATGTTCATCACACTGAAAAGAAACACTACACCCATTAGCAGTCAATAACCCTTTCTCCCTCCCACAGCCCCTGGCAACCACTAATCTATTTTCTGTCTCTGTGAATTTGCCTATTCTTGACATTCATATACGTGGAATTACATGCTATGTGGTCTTTAGTAAATGGCTTCTTTCACCCAGCATAATGTTTTCAAGGTTATCTGTGTGGTAGCATTCATCAGTACTTCATTCTATTTGATGGCTGAATAGTATTCCATTGCGTGGGTATACCTCATCAATTCATCTGTTGATGGCTCAATAACATCTTATAGCTGAGGATGTTGAGACTTGATGGAGAGCATACAATTCACAAGTGCCAGGGCAGGTTTTGAACCCGGCTGTTTTTTGTTCTTGTAAAATCCCAAATGCATATTCTTAATCATTTTACTATTATCCAAATTAAAAAATAGATTAGTTTATGATGAAAATAAAAGAAATACCTCTTCATGTCTTTTGCCAATTTTTCTATTGGGTTGTTTTTGGTCTTCTTAATGATTTCTAAGTATTCTTAATATAAATATAATTTTATACTAATTTTTTGTTGATGGAGTATATTGCAAAATATTTCCTTCCAGTTTATAATTTGTCTTTTAATTTTCTTGAAGGTATCTTTTGATGAATAAAACTTCTGAATTTTGAAATGGTCAAATTTCACTAGAGGAATCACAGAGTTTAAGGCAACAAATTTAAGTACTATCACAATCCCCCAGTAAGAGTAATAACAATAATCCACAACTGGATACATCGATAGACACTCAAGCTGACCAGGAGGAAGGGGAGGAGGTGAACGGGACTACACTCATGAATATATGTAGGTTTGACAGAGGATATCTCCATGTAGGCATTTATATGTGCTGCAAATAGATCCATGAATATAGAAGAACATACGATGTGCAAAGTTATGACAACTTCTTAGCCATAACAAACACCTTGAGGGAATGAGACGCTGAGCATAGAGGCTTAGGATGACTAAGATCAATTGGCATAACATAATCCACAAAGACAGTGTTCTGCATCCTACTTTGGTGAATATTGACCAGGGTCGTAAACTTGTGAGTGGCCATCTAAAATGTAACTATTGGTCTCTCCTTGTCTGAGTGAAAAAGAGTAAAGAAAATCAAAGACACAAGGCAACGACTAGTCCAAAGGACCAGATGCTGCCCGGCCATCACTGCTGAGTACTCTGAAAAGGATCACAATAGGAGGTCCTGCATGGAATGGGAGAAAAATGTGGAAAAAAACTCAAAATCATAAAAAACACCAGGCTTACTGGTCTGATGGAGAATGGTAGAACCCCCGAGACTCTGGCCTTTAGACACCCTTCAAGCCAGGAAGTGAACTCACTCCTATGGTTCAACTTTCAGCCAAGAATAGACAGGCCAATAAGGTAAACAACAATAGAGGGAGGTATGCACTCAGTAGAGTAATCAATCATATGAGATCAAAAGGGCAGCATCTGCCCAGGGATAAAGCTCGTAAAGCAGGAAGGGATAGGAAAGAAGAAGTAATGGAAATGGTAACTCCAAGGAGGAACTGGGAAGAGTGCTGTCACGTTGTGGGGAGTGCAGTCAATGTCACAGAAGAAAATGTGCATGAATTGTTGAATAGAAAACCAATTTGCTCTGTAAAATTTCACCCAAACCACAATAAAAATTTTAAAGAGAATAAATAAGTGAAGTGGTCACATTTGTCAGTCTCTTTTATGGATACAGCTTTTGTGTGTTGGTTAAGAAATTCTCTCCTGCACTAAGATCTGTAACACAGTCACTTATATTTTCTTCCATGAGCTTTACAAGCTCATTTTTCTATTTAGGTTCTTAATCTATCTGAAGTTGATTTTTGCATATGAAATACAAAAAAGAGTCCTTATTTTACTTTTTCCTAGATAGTATTCTATACATTTCCATGCATTTCATAGAAGAGGAAATACATATGGCCAATAAATATTTGAAGTGATGTAGAACTTCATTGTGATGAAGGAAATGCAAATCAAGGATACAATAAGGTAATATAGTTAACCCTTTCAAGTAGCAAAAATCTGACAGTACAAAGTGTTTAGAAGAATGTGGTTCCACCAGATCTTTTATATGTACTGGTAAGAATGAAAATTATTACAACCACTTGGAATGTAAGTTGAACATTATTACTATTAGCAGCTATACATAGCACCGTTGTTTCTAATAGCAACACCTGGAAAAAAAACAAAAGCTCATTGTCAGGAAACTGGTGAATCAAATGGATGAACCATGCAATGCAATGCAACCACTGACATGGAGTCGGATCCGACTCATAGCGACCCCTCCTTGGGTTTCCGAGGCTGTGTCGCTACGGAAGTAGATTGCCCAATCTTCCTCCTGAGGAGTGGCTGGCGGGTTTGAACAGCCAGCCTTCTGGTTAGCAGTCAAATCCCTTAGGCACTATACCACAGAGCTCCCTGGATGAACCACAGTAACACAAGATTATATGAACGAATCTTAGAAGTATAATATTAAGTGATAAATGTAAGCCCCAGAAGACAGCATGCACATAAATGTATTTGTATGCATTTCATATAAATGCTTGACATTTTTATAGCAACATGTGAAAAATTAGGATAGCAGGTTTAAAAAATACTTTGGGGGAAGGCATAATTGGAAAAAAAAATGTATAATACAAATTATTTGCAGAAAAGTATAGTAATATTCATTTTTCTCAAGTTAAAAACATTCCTATTGAAAATTCTATTCATTGAAATTCTATGAAAATTCATGGAAACAATTAGTCCTAGTGACTGGTACACCATGCGATCCACAGCTCATACGACTATGAGACCAGAAGAACTATATGGTGCCCAGCTACCACTGTCAACCACCCAGAGGGGGATCTATGTAGGAGATCCTAGATAGAGAGGGAGAACAATGTGGAACAAAGCTCAAAATCATTTGGGAAAAAAAAGGGGGGGAGGACCAGGTTTGCTGGTCTGATAGAGCCTGGTGGAACCACTGAGACTATGGCCCCTAGGTGCCCATCAGATCTGGAATTGAACCCACACTTGTGGCTTCAACCAAACAAAAGACAAGCATATGAGTTGAACATTTACCTGAGGTAGATACACTCCTTGGAGAGAACAGTCATGGGAGAAAGAAGAGCTGTTTATGCACAGGGAGATAGCTCAGGGGACAGGAGTGCATGGAGGGATGGACACAAGGAAGAGGTAACTACCGGGAGGAAGTGGGAAGGGAGCTGTTGCATTGGGGTAAATAGTGGTCATTATCATGAGACAAAGTGTATGCAAACTGCTGTATGGAAAGTGAATTTGCTCTGTAAATTTTCACCCAAATCACAATTTAAAAAAATCCTATTTCTCTGAGATTCTTATATATGAGATAAAACTATATTTAAAAAGTAAGACAGTGAGGAACACAGATTTAAGATGGAGGTTACTCTGGGTAGTGGGAGGCAAAGGAGTGTGGTAGAGAAGGATCAAAAAGGTATCTATGTAAGTTACTTTCTTGGATCTAGTCTGTCTTCCCACAAGTGTGAGTATCTCTATGTCTGATCTGTTTCTTTAAACTCAGAAGTGATTAGATTTAGAATCCACTTTCCTTGTATGATCTAATTAATGTAACAAAGAAAGTCCTGTTTCCAAACAGGATTATAATCACAGGTACAAGAGTTAGTATTCCAACACATCTTTTCTGGGGACAAAATTTAATCCGTGTGAAAACTAATAAAAACTCACTGAAATTTGAACATGTAGTTTATACTGAACAGTTATTCTATATGTATACTACTTTTACTCACTGTCACGAGTCATATTTGACTCATAGCGAATCCCTTTGGGTTTCTGAGGCAGTTAATCCTTACGGAAGTAGATTGCCCAGTCTTCCTTCTGCAGACTGGCTGGTGGGCACCTGCAGCCATGAGATTTTTTAAGGTTTAAATTAGGAAGCAATGATTTGACAACTATCCTTTTCTCACAGGATAAGGCAAATTTACATTGCTTTAAAGCAGTTTCTGGCAGGCTTTTGCAATTTGGGTCAAGTTTGTTATGGTTAATATTTGGTTTTGTGGTTAAGAAAAACTCCAAAATCAAAGCAAGATGTCTGTTGTTAATTGTCCCATTCAGCATCCACAACACTAGTGGAATATAAGTGCTGATGACACTGTTAAAAGCAAACAAAAAAAAAAGTGAATAGAAGTAGTCATACATGGTGCAATGTTAAAAATGTATCATGAACCAGATATGATTCACGTAATTCTGGGCATGTGAGGGCCACCTCATACCTGCTATGAAAGGTGTTAAAGCACTGAACAGAATGGAGATGTTGCTGTTCACAAAGGGTTGGTCTCAGCTTGAAGAAGGGTGAGAGTGACTCCCCAGAGGATATCTACGGTGACTTTTACCTCAGTTTGCTATCAAACCAGCAATATCATGTTCTCTGGCAATTCCTCATGGTTTTAGCACATGTATATGTGACCCTGAACAAAAAATATTATACTCTAGAAGAGCAGAGATTTTTGCCTGTTTTGTTTGCTGCTATATCTCTGGTGCCTAGAACAGTGCCTGGCACACAGTAAATGCTTATAAATATCTGTTAAATAAATTAATTAGCTGATACAAGTGAATAGAAGTGGTTCTCAGTGCCTTCCTATTACTCACAGAGGCCCTTGAAATCTGTGTGAACTTTAGCATATGTTTAGAAAGGAATTCACCAGGTCACAAGAACTAGCTCTATTCTATCAGGACTCAAGGATTTACCCTATTAACTCAGGAAGAATCCCTGCTGCACCGCATGTACTTTTGATTCCTATTTATTACTGTGCCTTCAAGTCTACAGCAGGCCTGACCAAAGTTCACTAAACCACCAATCTTATAGTAGTATCATGCAGCACACTTACTGTGGCACTTTATCTTGTCTAAATTCATCATTTCTAAGACCTCTATACGTTAAGCTCCATCTTTCAGTCTTTTCTAAAACAGAGTCAGACCCTATTCGTGTGGCTCCTGACATGCAGGAGTCATGGCTTAATTCTTGTGCCTGATGGTCCAGGGGCTTTGGGTAAGAGGCCACCCTAGACTGGTCTTCATGAGGTAACCAGAGCAAGAAAGGAGTAGGAAGAAGACAAACACATGTGACCGTTGGTCTCTAACCCAAGTACAGAGCTGCATTCAGAGACCTGTCTTGAGTGGTGTCCCTGCACTTTCTCTTCCACACCCAGACATCTTCCTACTCCCTCTACTCTGCTTAGATCTTTATTCTTGTCCCTGAATTCAATATGAAGCTTCTCTATCAAAGGGCAAGCTCTGCAGCCTTTCCCCACTCCTTACCTTGCTTTGTCTTGCTTGCAATCTTTTAATGCCCAGAGACCACTAAACCAATTCTGAGAGTAAAGCCCCTACATAAAGTTGGCAAGAGGCATCATTTCCTCATAGCATTTCCAAGATAGATATCTTGAAGACTTCAGTGGAATTTTGTTCATTTCATCACCGAGAGCTGAGAACTCAAAAATAACTTCCAGGAAGAAACATTCTTCTGAACATTGAGCATGTACTGGGATGTACAAGGAAATACCCATGATTTCCTTTTTCACATACCCTAAATTGTCCCAGATTTCCATAGCCCAGAATAAAAAATGATGTCACAAACCATGGGAATTTAAAAATACATGTTAAGAGAGTTTACAAAGATGAGGATTACTCTGATCTTTGTAACACATGGAAACACATCATCTTAAAACAATTCATTTGAATCCATCAAGCTAATTGCCTCCTTGAATTGTGGGCCAGAGGGGAATAGCTTGTCTTACAGAGTTGCCATTGTCACCCATTTCTGAGTGGGTATCAACTTTGAAAAGAGATTGTCTAATTCATGAGTTACATCTTTGTTTCCTCTAGTCTGGGGTGAAGTCACTAAGCTAACTTTATAAACATCTTCATAATTTTCTAAGCAACACATTGAGCAGCTATAAATAGAACATTAGGGAAAGTTAACTGGGTATAATTTGTAGGAAAGTGGGCTTAAACATTGGTCTATAATCAAAAGTAAACCCAGTGAAAATTAATTAAAGAGAAAAATTTCTGTTGCCTTCAGCATTATTCTACTGCTTAGAGAACAAATGTTCCAGATAATAACAGTTGACCCCTAAAGTGAGATGATGATTTATAAATTTTCTCCCTGAAGAAATCACTGATTATAGACAGAGAAAAGCACCACTCATTCTAGTTTTCCAATGGAATGGATTTGTTGGAACTTGCAACTCATGTTGTTGTTGTGTTCAGTTGACTTGATTCAGACTTGTAGCAACCCAATAGGACAGAGCAGAACTTCCTGCCCCATAATCTTTATGAGAACAGATTGCCAAGTCTTTTCTAGTCACAGAGCAGAGAGCTGGTAGGTTTGAACTGCTGACCTTTTGGTTAGCAGCCAAGTTCTTAACCATTATGCTAATGGAGCTCCTTGTAACTTGTCTGGATGCTACCAAAAGGTCTGAAATGAGAGTTTTCTTCTAGATCAGCATGCTTACTCTTCCTCCTTTTAGTTTCCTTGCACACCTCTCATTGCAACACATATTAAACAAAACCAAATCATTTGACAATATAGGATCTCCCTTCTCAGCATTTTCAGTTTTTCTCTGAGTACTTTCAGCAAAAATTTACAGAACATGTTTTCTCAGAGGTAGTGAAAACATCAAATGAAGTCTTCCTGACCTCATTCTAGCCTCCTCCCTGGAAAAGGAATGGGAGCTGCTTGTTATCAAGTCTTTGAACTCATGCATGTTCTTTCCTTGCTTATTGAAAAGGGCTTCCATAGCAAATTGCTTTGATTTTTATTTTATCAACATGCTTATATTGAGTTCTTGGTTTTAATGAGTGATATGGCTTTATTTATTTATTTATTTTTGTTCTTCTAAGACTATATTTTATTAAAATAAAGTGATGTGGTTTGTATTTGATGTACTCTCTGTTGGAATATGTTTTCTATGGATTTTTTTTGGTAAGTTTATTTAAAAGAAGATATTTAAATGATGACCAAATTCCTCTCCTATTTCAGTGTATCTAAACTTACTGGTCGCCAAAGGGAGAGAGTTATTATGAGTTAAGAAAACAGCTCTTTAGTTTGCATTTAAAAATAGAAAAGATGGAAAATACACTTTGTTCTATCAATAACAGAACTTGCATAATCAAAGACCTCATGAGGACCTTTTGAGCTCCGGCAGATAGATATGTAAACATCCCAAGTAAGCAGTGACTGAGAGTGTGAATATGGACTCAGAAGAGCTAAACATTGAGAGCTGGGTTAATAAAACCATTATTTAAAACTATATTATATAGATTTACAATTAAAAATGTTATATTAAAAATGTAATAAATACTCAAAGCTCATTTCTTCCAAATTATTTTACTACATTTTATTATTACCTGTGCTCTTCAGGTAATGTACATGTGTTGTATCTTTATGGTAGGAACACTGTGCTACTCTGCCTCTCTCCCAAGTTCATGTCAGATTGTTGTTCCAAAAAAAATACACCTAGCCTGTTGCCACCAAATCAATTCTGAACATAGTGGCCCTCTTTGGCTTTCCAAGGCAATAAATCTTTTCAGAAATACATCACCCAGTCTTCCTTGTGGTGGGTTTGAACCACCAACCTTCTGGGTAACAGTCAGATGCCTTAGGCACTGTGCCACCAGAGCTCCTTCAGATTGTTGTTAATTACCATCAAGTCAGCTCCAACTTGTGGTGACCTTATGCACAACAGAATGAAACACTGCCTAATCCTGTGCCATCTTCATATTTGAGGCCATTGTAATGGCTATTGTGTTCATCCATCTTATGAAGGGTTTCTCTCTTTTTCAGTGACCACTTGCCTGCTAACCAGACAGCTGGCGGTTCAAACCCACCAGCCACTCCTCAGAAGGAAGGTTGGGCAATCCTACTTCCGTAGTGATACTGCCTTGGAAACCCAAGGAGGGGTCGCTATGAGTCAGGTATGACTCGACGGCACATAACAACAACTACTTTACTAACCACCATGTCCTTTTCCAGAGACTGGTCTTTCCCAATGATGTGTCCAAAGTCAAAGTTCCACCATCCCCACTTCTAAGGAACATTCTATTCTGGTTATATTTCTTTGACTTGCTTGTTCTTTGGCAGTCCATGGCATGTTCAGTGTCTTCACCAACACCATAATTCAAATGCACGTCTTATTAGCAGCTTAAAACTGGCGATGCTGAAACTATTTATACCACAGAATTTGGAAAATATTGCAAGTCAGCCCCCTCCCCATCCCCAGTTCTTTAAAATATTTACCAGCACACTACTGCCTAAGAGTATAAGAACCTTTCCATTTATTTCAAAGTATAAATAGATCTGAAGGACCTATTCTGGAGACTAGACTGCTGTGTATTTTTTTGTTTTTTGCCTTCCAGTATCCTTT
This sequence comes from Orycteropus afer afer, assembly GCF_000298275.1. Lineage (NCBI taxonomy): Eukaryota > Metazoa > Chordata > Mammalia > Tubulidentata > Orycteropodidae > Orycteropus > Orycteropus afer. The sequence continues at coordinate 1,733,855 of NW_006922028.1, read as the reverse complement.
CTCCTTTCTTCTGGTATCACTTTTCCTTTATCGGGGGAATTACCTGTTTCTAATCCTGTGTAGTAGGACCGAAGGGTGGGGATCCACAGATCACAACTCTTCAAGGGTGGGCTCATAAATTGAGTCTGGCCAATCATAGTACTCCATAGCACAGACCACACTGATTGGTTAGGCATGAACACATGAGCCAAACTGGGACTGAGTCCTCCTTATTATGTAACAGATGAATGCTGGCTGGGATTAGGAGTTGTATGATAGCCTTAAAGCTACCAGGCCCCATCATTCCTACACATGATGACATTTGGAGGGAAGTAGGGCACTATTGGAAACTTGCTTAAAGCTGGATGACCCCTGAACTTCCCAAGCATATGAGCTAATATATTCCTTTTCAGCTTGTGCTACTCTGTCTTTGCAACCTGAGGAGACATGACCAATAAGCATATCATCGTAAGTTATGCTCTTTAGTAAAATGCAATATAATACGACATATTCATGTGGAGACCATTGTTGGTTTTTCCTGGGTTACAGTGATAGAAATACATAGAGAGGGTTGAAATTTTACCTATGTTGTTGCTAGATCTGTAGATCAATATGATGTTTTTTAAAAGGGCTTTTGGTATATTTATTATCTAGAATTTTGTGTGGGCTTATAAGATTGCATTTAAAAGACAAAATATACTTACTTGATAGTTTGAAATTTACAAAAGGTAAAGACAATACACTACTTATCACTATATTCACAGGATCTATCTGATCTTCATGTGGAATTTAGGAATTGCTCAGAAAATCTTTGTTGATAGAAGAACTGCCTCCTGTAGACTGAGCGTCAGCATCAAGCCTTCAATGATGTTGATGATTCAGCAGTTTTTGCAATGCCCCACGGCTTTCTTTGACAGAAAGGCATGTGGATAGCACTGTTTGATGTGAAGCAGAATAATCAGGTACAATAAATAAAGACCTCATCAGTATGCTGTTCAACTTGAGAGTTGAACTTGTTACTGTGTAAAGTAGATTTCCCATTTGTAAGACACAGAGCTCAAGGGAATGCAGCAAAAGAAATACCCTATCCTGATTTATAACCGGGAAAAAAAAAAAAAAAAAAAGTTAATTTATTGGTTACTTGTAAAGCAATTTAACAGCTGAAACTATGCTTTTGAGGTTTTGACAATATTTTCCTAATATGTTTTACATTTACCCACAGCAACACCCAACAAGAATGCTTTTGGCAAAACAAGAGCACTGACCTCTTCTTGGTTGAGATCTGTTGGAGAAAACACTTGCCTTGCCCCTCAAATTTCCATAGCAGTGAAGGAGCAGCATTAGGGAGAATATTTCTGGATTTTTTTCTGCATTTTACTTGTTCTTCCTCATCAGAAGGCTGAGCAGAATGTGGTATATGTTTAGCGTGTTGACCAGTGCAAAGATGAGACACAACATTAAAAGACTGGACATACACTCAGTTTCTCTTTTAGCTGCCCCTCTCTGTTCTGCTGAGGTCCCTGGGTGATACAAATGGTTTGTATTCACCTGCTAACCAAAAGGTCATTGATTAGAACCCACCCAGTAGTGTCATGGAAGAAAAGACTGTTGATCTACTTCTATAAAGATTACAGACAAGAAAATCAAATCCTATGGTACAGTTCTACTCTGTAACACCTGGGGTTGCCATGAGTCAGAATAGACTCAATAACAATGAGTTTGTATTTTGGTTGGTCTCTGTTCTGCCAGGAACTCCATTACTAAAAAGAATGTGATTCACTACATATTTGGCTGGAAAAATATATAATCTGCTATAGCTCTCCCTGCAGATACTGCCTCAGAAATCCAAGGAGAGGTCGCTATGAGTCGGATTTGACTTGACAGCAGTGAGTTTCATTTTTTTGGTTTTACAGATAAGGTGTAGGTTGGGAGAAAAGAAGAAATAGGAAACCTCCTCTGGCCTCAAGGGTTAGCTTCACCAGAGGACATTGTGTATCAAGGGCTACCAAGCCAACAGGAGGTTGAACCCTCCACTGCAAGGTGTATTCTCCTCCTTTGGCCTGTGTTCAATTGGTTAAGCACTCAGAAGAGAGTGTAAATAAATGATTAGCGTGTCATGTACAAACATAAGGCATTTGGGCCCAGAAAACTTATACCTAGACCCAGTGTTCTGGTTACTTAGTGCCACTCTGACAAGAATATACCACAAATGGTCTTAACAAACAGTTTATTTGGGAGTCTAGAAGTCTGAGTTCAAATGCCAGGCTCTAGGGGCTAGGTGAAAGCCCCTCAACCTTGGGCTTCAGCTCTGCCTCCTGCTCCCAGCCCACTGAAGAGTGAAGAGGCCTCTCTTCACTCAGACAGTTACTGGCTTCTGAGGCTGACAAACCCGAGGTTGACAAGTAAAAAGGTACAGTCCCAATGTTACCAAACCACATGGCAGGCCATTTACTCAACTCCATTGTATGTCCCAAGGTCAGCAGAGCATGGCAGGCTGCTGAATAATGACACAGCTACATGCAGGGTTCCAGCGTGCCATAAGCTAGACACCATTTCCAAAGCTGCTGCTTATGTACAGGAAGCAGACCACATCCCAAATACAGCTACTCAGCTGCTTGTGGTAGATCCCACCATGAAGTTGATTGCCAGTTTCATCATGGGGAATAACTATCACCAGCTGCCCAGCCACTCAACCAGGCCTAGCCAAATTGATACACAAACTTAACTACCATACCCAGAAAGTAGCATTTTGATAGCAAAGAACCATATGGAAGACCTAGTATTTTGGAGTGCCTCCTGAACCTGATATCATACAGCTTTTGGCAATTAGTTGACATGCCCTGCCCCCCATACTTTAGTGCTTGAATATTAATTACAGTTTTGGCTGCTAACTTAAGGCATAAGATTTAGTCTGTGTTTAGAAAGAAAAACATTCATTCAGAGGCCAAGATATGTTTTTCTAGAATCTGAAATTGGGTGAGAAGAAACATGTTCTTGCAGAGAACGTGTAGAGAGCCACCACTACAGTTTAGAAAGTTTATCTGGAAACTTAGACCAAAGTGGCAGCCCAACTTCTCTAGGCATCTCAGAGATCAAGGCCCCCACTGAGTCCTGGGAAGGTTGGTCTTAGGATCATAAGGACCTCGGAAGATAGGCATAAGGGGCAAGAACAATTCTGGATAAAACACTTCTTGTTTTTTAACTCAGTTGTCAAGCAGGACAATAACTCTAAAGTAGTTCATGTCTACATGAGCAGGAGACCATCAATGTGGTGGTACTGCAGTTGTGCCTGTTGTCTGTGACTTTTGTGTCCCTATGCTAGCTCCAAATTCTGTTTCACTTTACTTTACTTTGAGCTATAACTAGTAATGGAAAAAGCAATTGACTGCTAACCAAGAAGTCAGTGGTTCAAACCCACCAGCCATTGCATTAGAGAAAGAAGAGGCAGTCTGCTTCCATAAAGATTTCAGCCTTAGAAACACTGTCAGGCAGTTCTACTCTGTCCTATAGGGTTGCTATGAACTGTAATCAACTTGAAGGCAATGGGTTAAGGTTTTTTCATTTTAGGCTAGAACAGCTTGACCATAGGTCCTAGAATCATCTCTATCATGTTGCTTCAACTTGATTCTGAACTAATCACATAAGTCTTGAACATGAATGTAAATTTCCAGGGTTACGAAGAGTAATTTTTATAAATAAATATTTAAAGAAGAATGGGGTCCTTTATGATACAGGGTATGTGATAATTTCTTAAGATAAAGTAGGGAAAAAATCCCTGTGGAGTTAGTCATGCTAAAGGTCAAAGGGAATTTTGAACTCTTTTGCTGAACTACTCTATCTCTAGGAAGCAAATTTGTTCAGATTCAAGGAGAAAGATCAGTGTAAAAACAGGTTTAGACCTTAAAGTGATTCAGAGAGAAATGTTAAGATTAGGATCTCCTTAAATGAAAAATTGATCAGAGATCAGGTTAGTAAGATTCAATAGGAAAAAGGAAGTAAATCATTTTTGTTAGATGTTCCTAAAGACAGAACCAGAAAAGAGAAAGACATTTTAGTTGATGGGAAATAAATATACAAAACCCCACACATTTGAAGCTACTTCAAGGAACAACCAAGACAACAGAAGAGAAGAGAGGCACAGAGAAATGAACTCGACTCTCTGCCCCACTTTCTTAAGTTGAAAAAGAAAACATGTGAAGAAGATCATTACAGATTGGCTAAAAAATTATGCTGTTAGCATTCACACAATGCCAGGGAAACCATGCAAAAATATTCAAATGAAAGCTCGAGTAGCTCTATTGATATAGACAACATAGGCTGTAAAATAATAGCAATTTTAGAAATAAATAAGGTTATCATGTAATGATATAAGATGCAATTCATCACAAAGATACAAAAATTATATAGTGGTATGTCCTAATTACACAACCTCACATTAATAATTTCTAAAATGGAAGTAAAAAATAGTGACAAATTTTGCATTATAGTGGGATATTTTAAATCCTTTTTAAAGTAAGTGATAGGTCAAAGAGACTAAAATATTAGTAATGATAGAAGAATATGAAAAATATAGTGATCAAGTTTGATGTATTGGTCATATATTGAACAATGCACACAATATTTGAGTAAGATACCATCAATTCTCATTATTCACAGAATCTATATTTGTGAATATGCCTGCTTGCTAAAACTTACTTGGAGTCTCCAAAATCAATACATGCAGTGCTTTCATGGTCATTTGCAGGTATATAAACAGAGTGGTGGAAAATTTGAGCCACCCTAAGTGCATTTTCCCAGTTACGATCTAACAAGTCAATGTTCTGCCTTCTTATTTCAGCTCTCACACCATAAATGAGTGCCCTTCTTGCAGTTTATTTAGTGCCACATTTTCCACACTTTTGTGTTTTTTGTTGGTAAGTTTAGGTTTCTAAATTGCCCCTGAATGTAGTGCTGAAGTGCTGAAGTGCTGTCTAGTGTTTCTAAGCACAAGAAGACTGTGGTGTGTCTTACAGAGAAAATATGTTCAGACATGAGTTGAAGCATGCTGTTGGCCAAGAGCTCAACATTAATGAAGCGACAATGTACATTAAATTAGGTGTCCTTAAGCAGAAATGCACACACAAAAGAAGAAGTTTATATATCGATCAGTTGATTAATGACTAGAGTGTGATAGGAAACTAGCCCTGTATTTCCCTTAGGAGCTATGGTTCAGTAAGTGCTAATTCAGTGTCTGCTGCAACTTTACAGAACAGTGTTGCTGTTAGGTGCTGTCTAGTGGGCTCCAAACTTATGGCAACCTCATGCACAATGGATCAGACCATTGAGAACTTGAGGGTTTTCACAGGCTGATTTTTTGGAAGTGGATCACCAGACCCCCTTCCTGGTCTGTCTTAGTCTAGAAGCTCTGCTGAAATCTATGCAGCATTATAACAACATACAAGCTTCAAGTCATAGTCAGCTGGCTGTGTTTGAGGTGCGTTAGCTGGGAATGGGCTCGATCTCTCACATGCAAGGTGAGAATTCTACTGCACCACCTAACTACTGTAAATAACAAGATATTTCCAAATTCACTTGGAAAATTTGTAAAGCTTGATTGCATTCTGACTCTTAAATTTTTTTAATCTCAAGAAATTTCAAAGGATTGCTATTATATCAATGGTTTTCTGACCACAATACCGTAACATTAAAAATGTATTGACCAGTTGCTTCAAAATCCAACTCATGGTGACTCCATGTGTGTCAGAGTAGAACTGTGCTCCATGGGTGTTTCAGGGCCTCACTTTTCCAGAAGTAGATCACCAGGCCTATCTTTCTGAAGTGTCTCTGAAAAAAAGCAAACCAAACTCACTGCCATCAAGTCAGAGCCAACTCATACTGACTGCTCCGAGACGGTATCTCTAGGGAAGTAGATTGCCCCATCTTCCTTCTGAGGAGTGGCTGGTGGGTTTGAACCACCAGCCTTCTGGTTAGCAGTCAAGTGCCTTAGGCACTATGCTACCAGTGTCTCTAGATATACTCAAATCCCCAACCTTTCTGTTAGCAGCTGAGCATGTTAACCATTTCCACCACCCAGGGATTCCAAGAGATGAAGCTAAAACTCAATTGATGTCAAATTTTGGCCAGATTTGTCCTGCCTTTTCCTTGAAGGAGAGGTAATAAATGGATAGAGGCAGAATTTCCAATCCCAACACTTACCCTCACAGGGAAATGGGGCAAGTCCCTTTCTGTATGGAAACAAGACTCCTAGCATAAGTCTTGACTAAACCATAGAATTTGGATTAGCTAAAAAGATATGATTCAAGCATTTTGGTGTGGAAGAAACAGAATAATCAACAGCACGAAGGCAAGAACAGCCATGACAGATATGTGGGTATATTTGGATAGCTTAATGGTAGCAAATCTAGGTAGGTTCAGATCTGCCGAATACTTGTGTTCCCATATCAGGAGGAAACCAGGTGATAGTCAGGAACAAAAGCCTGACCTGTGATACAAACTGTGCAATGCATACTTGTTGTTTTTAACTGTCAGGAAGTTGGCACCTGACTCATAGCAACTCTGTGAACAATGAAACAAAACATTGTCTGGACCTGCACCACCCTCATAACTCGTTGGAGGTTGAGCCACTGGGACCCAGAGGGTTTTCATGAGCTGATTCTCAGAAGTAGATCCCCAGGCCAGGCCTTTCCTCCTAGTCCATCTTAGTCTGAAAGCTCCACTGAAACATATTCAGCAGCATAATTATACACAGGTTTCTGCTGACAAGTGAGTTCCGGCTACACATGAGTTGTATTGGCGAGGAATCAAAGTCACATTGCCTCCATACCAAAAACTGAAAAACCAAACTCACTGCTGACAAGTCGGATCCAACTCATAGTGACTCTTCTTTGGGTTTCTGAGGTGGTATCACTATGGAAGTAGATTGCCCAACCTTCCTTCCGAGGAGCGGCTGGTGGGTTTGAACCACCAGTTTTCTGAGTAGCAGTCAAATGCCTTAGACACTATGCCACCAGAGTTCCTATTGCCTCCATAGAAGGTGGGGATTCTACCACTGAAGCACCAATGCCTCTTCTGTACAAATGTGTAGATCATTAAAAGAGAGAGAGAGAGAGGGGGGAAGGGTTCCAGTGGCACATGGATACATGGGAACATCACCAGAATGTAGCAGTTAGACCATCACTACTAATTCCAAAGTGATCCCCAGTCTATAAGAAGAAATTTCCTGAAGGGTCTCAAATCTTTCTTAGGTAGAAATTAGAGAACTACTCCTCAGTTACCCTAATCCCTTAACAATGTGACCATTTAAGCAAGTTTTCCTTGAACATGGCATTGTTCGAAAATATACCACTTGGGGAACAATGTGAGTCTTTGATGGTTCTCTACAAAACTCAAGTTCTTTTATAGAAACAGTTCATGTGGTATTAAAAATCAACTAAGACTTTTAACTTTTATTTGCATTTCATTTTTATACTTCCCAGAAAGAAAAACAAAAAAAAATTGCAGCAAACATACTTCCTGGTACTACATCACAAATTCCAGCTCAGTTCAAGAAGCTGAAAGAATGGACCCCTGCCTTCCAACTGATGCAAAAACACAGTAGGGGCTCAGATTTGAAAAGACAGCTAAGAATAAAGCAGGCACAGTAATAACAGAGCTGAGTTGGAGAGAAACCAGCCAAACTCTTGCCAAAAATTATTGTATTAAAGGCTATATCTTACTTTAAGTTTGCAACCACAATTTAGTCTTTTTGAATCCTTCCCTTTATAAGCAGAGCCTCCTGCAATTTTCTGAGAGGGGGAGGCACTTCTACTTGCAAGGTGATTGATTTTTTTGACAGAAGCCAGAAATTAAAATGGCATCAAAACTCAGCCAACTTGAAGCCAGAGAGAAGAAGATAACACTGGTTATTTTATGCAGAGATGAGTCATTCAAATTTTTGAGATATCAATGCCATGTTTGCCTGAGAACCATTTTAAGAAATTAGATTGCATCAGCACCTTCTATTTCATTTTCACTCGCTTCGCAAGCACACAACTGGATGGTGGTGGTGTTCTTATTAGTTCCATCCCACTCGACTCTGAGTTATGGCAACTTCATGTACAACAGAGCTAAATGCTGCCTGGCCCTATGCCAAGTTCACAATCATTGGCATGTTTGGGTCCATTATTATGGTCATTTTATAGTATCTTCAAACCTAGCAGCTCATCTTCTAAAGTTCAAGTACTTTATAGGCAGCATTCTGTTGTGGTCCATAAGCTTTTCATTGACTAATTTTTGGAAGTAAATAACCAAGTTTCTTTTCTAGTCTGTCTTAGTCTGGAAGCTCTGCTGAAATCTGTCCAGCATGGATGACTGTCAAAGGCCCATGGCAGAGCTTCCGGCGTCATAGCAATATACAGGCCACCACGGTAGGATGAGCTAACAGACAAGCGGTGGGGTTGGATGGTATTGACGATTATTTAGAGGAGTCTTCCCAGGACTGCTTCCACCAAGAACAGGCCAGTTGAGCAAGACTTTGTTCTGTTTACTTGTGCTGCTCTAACAGAAATACTGCAGGTGAAATGTCTTTAACAAACAGGAGTTTATTCTCTTATAGATTAGAGGCTTTAAGTCCAAGGCCAAAGTGTCAGGCTCTAGGGGCTGGGTGAAAACTCCTCAACCTGGGGCTTCAGCTCTGCCTCCTGCTCCCGACCCACTGAAGCTGGAGGTAAACAAATAAAAAGGCACAGTCCCAGTGTTACCAAACAATACAGCAGGCCACTAATTCGAGTCCAGGAGCAGTCCCAAGACCAGCAGGGCATAGCAGCTGCTGAACAATGACATGGCTACATGCAGGGTTCAAGTGTGCCAAAAAGCAGGAGACCTTCCTCAAAGTTGTTTCTTATATACAGGAAGCAGACCTCATCCCTGAAGCAGCTACTCAGCTGCTCCAAAAGACTCCATCATGGAGTTAATTACCAATCTCACCTTGGGGAATAACTACATCCAGCTGCCCAGCCACTCAACCAGGCCCAGCCAAGTTGACACACACACTTGACTACCACAGACTTCCATGGTGGTCTTTTTTATTTTTTCTTCCCTGTGTAAACCTTCCTTTGACTTTTTATAATAATGATTCATAAATACAATATTTATGCTTCTATGATTGACTTATTCCACTCAGCATAATGTCACTGATTCTTCATTATTCTTTAATGTTGCATGGTATTCCTTTGTGTGTATGTACCATAGTTTGGTGTCCATTCACCTGTACACTTAGGTTGTTCCCATCGCTTTATAATTGTAAATAGTGCTGTGATGAACATGGATGTGTATGTATCTATTTGTACCCTGGATCTCATCTCTTTAGGATATATTTCTAGTAGTGGGATTGCTGGATCAAATGGTATTTCTATTTCCAACTTTTTAAGGAAGTGTCATAAAACTTTCCACAGTGGTTGTACCATTTTACAGTCCCACCAGCAGTGTATGAGAGTTCAAATCTCTCTACACCCTCACCACCATATGTCATTTTCTGTCTTGTTGAACTTTGCTACTATTGCTGTGGTGAGATGATATCTCATTGTTGTTTTGATTTGCATCTCTCTAATGGACCGTGGGGAGCTCTGGTAGCATAGTGCTTAAGGCATCTGACTGCTAACCTGAAGGATGGTGGCTCAAACCCACCAGCCACTCCTCAGAAGGAAGGTTGGGCAATCAACTTCTGTAGTGATACTGCCTCGGAAACCCAGGGAAGGGTCGCTATGAGTTGGATCCAACTTGATGGCAGTGAGAGAGAGAGAAAGAGAGAGAATGGACCGTGAACATTTCTTTACGTGTTTTTTGGCTGCCTGAATATCTTCTTTAGTGAAGTGTCTGTTCATGTCCTTTGCCCATTTTTGAAGTAGATTGCCTTTTTGATGTCGAGGTGTTGAAGTTTTCTATAAATTTTAGAGATAAGTCCCTTGTCAGATATGTCATTGCCAAATATTTTTCCCAATCTGTAGGTTCTCTTTTACTCTTTTGAAGAATTCTTTTGATGCACATAAGAATTTAATTTTCAGAAGATCCCAAACATCTAGTTTCTTTTCTGCTGCTTGTGCATTTTGAGTTATGCTTGCGAGTCTATGCCATAAATTAGGGCCCCTAGGTTTGCCCCTATTTTATCTTTGATGAACTTTATAGTTCTAGGTTTTACATTTAGTCTTTGATTCACCTTACATTAGTTTTTGTGTATGGTATGAGGTAAGGATCTTGCTTCATTTTTCTGCAAATAGATATCCAATTTTGCCAGCACCATTTGTATCTCTTCCCCCATTGAATGGGTTTTGGCCCTTTGTCAAAGATCAGCTGTCCATAGGTTGATGGATCTATTTCTGGATTCTTAATTCTGTTCCAATGGTCTACATGTCTATCATTGTACCAGTGACAGGCAGGTTTAAGTATGGTGGCTATATAGTAGGTTTTGAGATAAGGAAGTGTGATACATCCTACTCTGTTTTTCTTCTTCGGTAGTGCTTTGCTTATCCAAGCTCTCTTTCCTTTCAATATATAAAGTTAGTGATTGGTTTTTCCATGTCTTTAAAGAATGTTGATGGGATTTGGATTGGGATTGCATTGATTCTATAGGTTACTTTGGGTAGTACTGACATTTCACAATCGTCAATCTTCTTATCCATGAGCATGGCATATCTTCCATTTATGTAGGGTCTCTTATAGTTTCTTTAGTAGTGTTATATAGTTTTCTTGGTATAGGTCTTCTGCGCCCCTGGTAAGATTCATTCCTAAGTATTTCATCTTTTTGGTAGATATTGTAAATTGTATTGTTTTCCTCATTTCCTTTTCATAGATCTCTTTATTGATGTAAAGGAAAACAACTGATTTCTTATGTTGATCACTGAATCTTTCAATTAGTTCTAGTAATTTTCTTGTTGAGGGTTTTTGTTTTTTATGTTTTAGTTTCTATTTATAGGATCATATCATCTGCAAATAGAAGCAGTTTTACTACTTCTTTGCTAATTTGGATGCCTTATTGCTGGCTAGGACTTCCAATGCTATGTTGAATAGAAGTGGTGATAGAGGACATCCTTGTCTGGTTCCTGTTCACAAGAGGAATGCTTTGATTCTCTCTCCATTGAGAATAATGTTGGATGTTAGTTTTGCATATATAACCTTTTATTATGTTGAGAAGTTTCCTTTCTATTTCTATTCTACTGAGAGTTTTCATCAGGAATGGATGCTGGATTGTATCAAATGCCTTTTTCTGCATCAATTTATATGATTATGTCATTCTTTTCCTTTGTTTTACTTATGTGGTAGGTTACATTGATTGTTTTTCTAGTGTTGAATCATTCTTGCTTACTGGTATGAACCCCAATTTATCATGGTGTGTTTTCATTTTTTTATATAGTGTTGGATTCTATTATTTTCTGCTATAGTGTTGAAGGTTTTTTTGCATATATTCATGAGGGATATTGGTCTGTAGTTTTCCTTTTTAGTGGTGTCTTTGCTTGGTTTTGGTATAAGGATTATGCTTGCTTTATTGAATGAATTTGGGAGTATGTCATCCTTTTCTATGTCCTGGAACAACTTGAGTAGGATAGGTGTCACCTCTTCTCTGAATGTTTGATAGAATTCTCCAGTGAAGCCATCTGGGCCAGGACTTTTTTCGGTATGGGAGTTTATTTTTTGACCTGCTCGATTTCTTCCTCTGTAATGAGTCTCTTCAAATTTTCTACCTCAGTCTGTGCTAGGTCAAGTTGTTCTTGAGTTTCTAGAAATTGTCCATTTCTTCTAGGTTTTCAAATTTGTTGGAGTACAGTTCTTCATAATATTTTGTTATTATTCTTTTTATTTCAGTTGGTTCTTTTGTGATGTTGCCCATTTTATTTTTATTTGTATTATTTGCATCTTCTCTTTCTTTTTCTTAGTTAAATTTGTCTGTGGTTTGTCAATTTTGTTAATCTTTTCAAAGAACCATCTTCTAGTCTTATTTAATTTTTTATTTTTCTGTTTTCTGCTTTGTTTTTTATGCTCTGATTTTTCTTATTTCTTTTCTTTGGGAAACTGAAGTCTTCTTTTGTTGCTCTTTTTCTGATTGTTGGAGTTGTTGATTTTGGTTCTTTCTTCTATTTTGATATGTGCATTAATTGCTATAAATTGACCTCTGAGTACTGTTTTCACTGTGTCCCAAAGGTTTTAGTATGTTGTATTTCATTTGTTTCTAGAAGTTTTTTTCATTTCACACTTTCCTTCTTCTGTTACCCACTGATTCTTAGCAGTGTCTTATTCAGTTTCCATGTATTTAATTTTTTTCCCTCCAGTATTGTCATAGTAGATTTCTAATTTTTTAGCTTTGTAATCCAAGAAGATGGTTTGTGGTATTTTGATGATTTTAAATTGATTCAGGCTTGAGTTGTAGTCCAACATATGGTCTATTCTGGAGAATGAGCCATATGCACTGGAAAGGAATGTGTATTATGATTTTGTTTAGTGGAGTGCTCTCTATATGTCTATGAGGTCCAGTTCATTGACTGTGTTGTTGAGATCTTTTGTATCTTTGTTGAGTTTTTTCCAGTTGTTCTGTCCTTCATTGAAAGTAATGTATTAAAGTCTCCTACTATTCTGGTAGTATTGCCTATTTCTCCTTCTAATTCAGTTAATATTTGATTTATTTATTTTGGAGCTTTTTCATTGGGTGCATAGATATTTATTATGGCTATGTCTTCTTGGTCTATTGATCTTTTTATCATCATAAAATGCCCTTCCTTGTTCCTTATACTGAATTTTGCCTTGAAGTCTGTATTATCAGAAATCAATATTACCACTCTTGCTCTTTCTTGGTTGAATTTAACTTGATATATTCATTCCTTGATTTCATGGTGGTCTTTTTGATAGTGACTAATGGCCATATCCATCTGTCCTAGGCCAATGATCCCTGGGGGGTAATGCACTTAGTTGGATTTCATGTGACTGACAGTGTTCAGATGGAGATTTTTCAAGGAGGATATAGAAAAGATTCTTATTTTGGGGAGAAGATTAGAGTGGAATTGGTGGAGGTGAGAGAGATGTGATATCATATTTGTAAAACATGCTAGAGATCAGAATAGACATACAGGCTCAGATAATCATTCTAGAATATCAGAAACAATGGCACCTACTCCTCTTTGTAGAATGCTTTAAAATGACCCACACAATATATTTTCAAAGACTTCAGTAATGAAAATGGTTGTTTCCTTTGGCAATTTTCCATGCTTAAAGGGAAACATAATACAATTAGCATGAGAGTTATGAAATCCAAGTTACCACACATTAAGAACATGTAAAAATGACGTTTAATCTTGAGATTTAACTCTGAGTGGGTGCTCAGTCATCTAAAAACTTGCTCTAATGACCAGGCATGGTCTAATCCTGTCTCTATAAAGAAGATTGCAGCTTTATGGGAACACACACCAGTTGGTTAGCCTTCATAATTAGGCATTAGATGAGGGGGAAAAAAGATTATTAAGTGTTAGGGAGTGGATATTTGAGATTGCAATTCAGAAATAAATATCTATAACTGAAACAAAAGGTGAGACATAAAATATATTCTGGAAAAATATTATAGACCTCGTATCCAGGAATACTCTATGAAGAATACTATCATTGTTTTCTATTTCTTTTTTATTGCATAACTCCATATACCCTAATTATAATAAATAACAACTAACAACTCACTGCTGTCAAGTCAGATCTGGCCCATACCATCCCCTCCTTGGGTTTCCAAGGAGGTATCACTATGGAAGTAGATTGCCCAACCTTCCTTCCAAGGAGTGGATGGTGGGTTTGAACTACCAGCCTTCTGGTTAGCAGTCAATAATATATAACTTATTAAATGTTTTATCCTGATGCATTTATTTTCTATTTCTTCTTTCAAAAGAAACCATTTGGGACAATTTTTATAAATAAAATGATAATATGTCTGGAGACAAAGATTTGTTGTATTTGAATTACGGTGTTGGTAAAGAATATTGAAAATACCATGGACTAACAGAAGAATGAACAAATCTGTCCTGGAAGAAGTACAGCTGGAATGTTCCTTAGAAGTAAAAGTGGCCAGACTTGTCTTACCTACTTTGGTCAGGTTGTTAGGAGGGACCAGTCCCTGGTGAAGGATATCATACTTGATAAAGTAGAGGGCCAGTGAAAACAGGGAAGACCCTCAACGAGATGGATTGACACAGTGGCTGCAACAATGGGCTCAAGCATAGCAAAGGTTGTGAGGATGGTTCAGGACCAGGTAGTGTTTTGTTCTGTTGTACATAGGAGTGCTGTGAGTTGGAACCAACTTCATGGCACCTAACAACAACAATATGGAGACAACACAATTATGTTTCCACGTTGCTCATGAAATCATAAAAACAGCCTTTTGCCCATAAAATTCATTTTAATATTGTAGTCTTTATATACTGTATCCTCAGAACCTAGAACAATAACTGGCAAATAGTAAGTGCTTGTCTTACCCTTGAGTCTTGTAAGTAGAGCCTGAGGCAAAGACTTAAAATCAACGACTTTACTGATGATAGGTGTTCTGGTGGCGTAGTGCCTAAGGCACTTGACCGCTAACCAGAAGTCTGGTGGTTCAAACCCACCAGCCACTCCTCAGAAAGAAGGTTGGGCAATCTACTTCTGTAGTGATACTGCCTCAGAAACCCAAGGAGGGGTCGCTGTGATATAGGAGAACAAAAGTGAAAGAAAGAAGAAGTATGGCAGAAGGGAGAATCATCTTTACACTGGACACAAATTATTGCAAACCTTTGCTCAATCTTGAGATCATCCTCTGCTAAATGTAGATACTACAAATCAAGACAGTCATCTTAGGAGAGAAGAGAGGAGAATTTATCCACTGTCCCCTCTCCTACTGGTCTCCCTTGCATTTCTGGGTTGTGCATGCATGGGCACTACACAGGGTTCCCCAGAGTCCTACAGCTCTTTGTTGGCAGGAAAGTATTAGGCAGCTCAGTGTGGGCTAGTTGTGTGTGGGTGAAGCTGATAAGAAGTCACCTAGAGACAGATGAGGAAAAGAGTCTCTGAAGTGGCACCTAAGAGGGGCCTGATACAGTACAGTCATGCACCACGTAATGTCCATTTGGGTAACATCCATCCGCATGTACGTCTGTAGTTCCAACCTCCATAAAGCCTATGATATTAAAAATTCAAGGCACATACAGTGGTTTGGGCACTGCATTGAATTGCTTAATACAGCCCCTCTAAACATAGTCTTTGTGACTCCCAAACAATGATTGGGTGGGGCCATGCAAATAAGGTATATGGAACCTGGTGATGGTTGAGCTTATGTGTCAACCTGGCTAGGCCATGATTCCCAGTATTATGTGGTTCTCCTTCATGTTGTGATCTGATATAATTTTCCTCCATTTTGTGATATGGTATAAATCCTGGCCTCTATGCTTGTGTTTATGGTCCCATTTGGGAGTAAGTGGTTTGCTATATTAATGAGGCAGGATTAGGGTGGAATGTCTCTTGAGTCATCTCACCTTCCTAGAGGGTGTGAGTTAAGTGACCCCAGTCACCTTACCACCTTAATTCAAGTCACCACCTGTGTTGGCTCTCTAGTGCCACAAGTGAATGGCTTTAATAAATAGGAATTGATTCTCTTACAGTTTAGGAAGCTAGAAGTCTGAGTTCAAGTGCCACCTCTAGGGCCTGGATGAAGGCACCTTGACCTTGGGCTTCAGCTCTGCCTCCTGTTCCAGGCCCAGTAGAGCTGGAGGCTTTTTCTGACTCATGCAGGTGCTGATATTGAGGCTGGCAAACCCAAGATCCACAAGTAAAATGGTAGTCTCAAGATTAGCAGACAACATGACAGGTAACTAGTTCAAGTTCAGGAATAATCCCAAGACTGGAAGGCAACATGACAGGCCACTGAGATGGACGACTTGACCAAATGCAGGATCCAGATGTAGCAGAAGCTAGAGACTTTTCTCAAAGTGTCTCCTTATACACTGGAAGCAGGCCATGTCCCAAAGCCAACTAACTAGCCGCTCACAGAAGATTCCACTATGGAGTTGATTACACCACATTCAATCTCATCATGGGGAATAACTGCATCCTGCTGCCCAGCCACTCAAAACCATGACCCAGCCAAGGTGACTGGTATTTAAGATACCACACCACCCTTCACTGCTTTACTGTGGCCATACCCTTACGTGAGTGTCCTAGTTCTCTGGGTGCTGCTGTAATAGAAATACCACAAGTGGGTGGCTTTAATAAACAGAAATGTACTTTCTTACATTTGGGAGGCTAGAAGTCTGAATTCAGAATGTCGGCCTTAGGGGAAGGCTAGGCTAGAACTCCAAGTTCAAAGTGCCAACTCTAGGGGCTGGTGGATGCCCCTCAACCTTGTGCTTCACCTCTGCCTTCCAAGCTCACTACAGCAAGCTGGAGGTTTCTCCTGGCTCACATTGCTGTAAGGGCTGATGAACTTGAGATTGGCAGGCAGTACAGCATGTTGCTGGCTGCTGATGCTGACAAATCCTTGTTGGCTCACAGGCTACAAAGACAACAATTCTAAGGTCAGCAGGCAACATGGTAGGCCATTTGTTCAAGTCCAGGAACTGGAGGAGATGATCACAGGCCAAAGGCAGGCTCCAAAATGAGGAAAAAGCTAGAGACTTTTCCCAAAGCTTTTCCATGTATTATGGAAGCAGGCCACCCTCTGAAGGTAACTCTCCTTCAACTAATTAGCTGCTCACAGCAGATTCCACCACAAAGGTGATTACACTGCATCCAATCTCATCATGGGGAATAACTGCATCCAGCTACCAAGGCACTCAAAATCATGGCCAAGCCAAGTTGACCCACAACCTTAAATACCACAATGAGTAACACCTTTTGTCTTACAAAATATGAAAAGAGAGAGAAACAAACAGAGAGAGGGAAACTTCACTACCATCAAGAAAGAAGAGCCAGAAGTAGTTGCATCTTTGGGCTTATGATCCTTGTGCTGGAAGATTCCATGAGCCAGGAGACAGAGAGTGAGAGAGCTGTAACACAGAAACAGTGAGAGATGGTAAGAAGCAGTAGTAGAGAAATGGTGGCAGCAGAACCAGGAGACTGGCAGGAGATGGGCAAGAGAGAGTATGGTGGGCTTCCTGGCCCATGGAGCAAGAAAGCTGATCGCCTTCAGGCAGGAAGCTTGCTTGTGGAATAGGCTGCCTCTGCATACTTGGTGAAGCTAGGTTTCCTGACCCACAGAGCTGAAGCTGGGTGCCTTCGACCCTAGGCTTACTGGTGGAGTAGGGAGCCTCTGGGTACCTATCAGCAGAGGCAATAGAGCTTTGTAACATCTACCTGAACAGGACAGAGGCTAAGCAAAAGGTCTGAGGGCCAGAGAGACCTGCCCATAGACACATCTGAGAGGAGGCCGTAACTGTATTCTGAGCATTCCTGAACCTGAATTATAATTTGTTACTTTGCTAATACACTCCATAACTGTAAATATGGTCTGTGAGTTGTGTGTGGCCATTGCAACAAATTATTGAACCCAGTAGAGAAGTAGAGAGTGTCGTGGCAGGGATGATTGGTGTTAGAATTGGTAAAAAAGGGTTGTGAGAGGAGGTATGTTTGACCCCTGTCTAATAAGAATCAACCTTGGGCTGATGCTGCTGATGGTGATTCTCCCTACCTCATGAAGTTAGGGAAGGTCAGACACCCCTATCATAATGCTACTTTTTATAGTTTATAATAGCAAACAGGTGATACTTTGTGACAGCATAAACACATTATTATTATTATTACTATTGTTGTTGTTGTTGTTAGGTGCTGTCAAGTTGGCTCCAACTCACAGCAACCCTGCATCCAACAGAATGAAACACTGCCCTGTCCTGCACCATCCTCACAATCCTTGCTATACTTGAGCCTACTGTTGCAGCCACTGTGTTAATCCATCTTGTTGAGGGTCTTCCTCTTGAGGGTCTGACCCTCTACTTTACCAAGCATGATATCCTTCAAAATTACTCAAAATCATGGCCAAGCCATGACCCACAACCCTAACTACCACATTGAGTAACACTTTTTCTCTTACAAGAATAAAAGGAGACAAACATGCAGAGGTGCACAACCATCTAGAAAGCAGAGCCAGGAGTAGAGTGCATCCTGTGGGCCTGCAGTCCTTGTTCTGGGAGCCTCAAGTATTCAAAATTTTGATTACTCTTATATTATTAGGAGCTCTGGTGGCATAGTGCCTAAGGCACTTGACTGCTAACCAGAAGGCTGGCAGTTCAAACCCACCAGCCACTCCTCGGAAGGAAGGTTGGGTAATCTACTTCCCTAGTGATACTGCCTTGGAAACCCAAGGAGGGGTCGCTATGAGTCGGGTCTGACTCAACGGCACATAACAATATTGTATTATTATGTTAAAGATATTAGTGTATCTGGAAGTGTTTCTTCAATGTTTTTCTTTATGAATATAAAGGTACATTGTAAAAGTACCATATACTAAGACAAATATTTGGCTAACTGATACTAAACATGAACCATACCTAACTGTTCCAACTTACATGCAAATTGAATTTAAAGACAGACTTAGGAAGAGAACTCATTCATAATCTGTATATAATGTGTCCAAACCACATATCTTACTTCACAGAACATACTATGGTCATTAAGTGATGCATGATTATACTCAATAAATATTTGTTGAAAGAATATATGTTTTATTATAATAGTCTCAGTTATTTATTGAAGAGAAGCAAAAAAGTGAGCAGTTATTCATCATCATAATTATCTATAGTAAAGAAAAGACTATAGTAAAGAAAAGACTCTACTTTGAAAGAGCTTGGTTCATGAATGAATTTTAATATTTGCTTATTTTTTAAATATTTTTTTTTTCAGTTTTCATTAGTGTAACAAGAACTGATTAACTAGTGACCTGCAACAATGGGACAAAAAGGTATGAATGGTGAACGTGGCCCTCAATTGGACTGAAGAAAACATTCATAAAAGCATGGAGCAAATCTTGTATTTCCATGAGTATCATCAGCAACAAATACCTGTTTGTGTTGCTTCAGCTATACTACTCTCTTTACCTCCAAGACTTCACACATACTGAGCCTTCAGCTGGGCCGTCATCACTTTGATAACTACTACTCTTCCTTTCTACCAGCCACTCCTGAGAAGGAAGGTTGGGCAATCTACTTCCATAGTGATACCACCTCGGAAACCCAAGGAGGGGTCACTATGAGTCGGGTCTGACTCGACAGCACATAACAACAACTCATCCTTCAGATTCCCTGAGTCATAGGAACAGTTCACACACTTGGGCCACTCAGAGGCATTTTGAAAGAAAGGGCTGGTGGCCTACTTCTGCAAGATCAGGCACTGAAAACCCTACAGGGCACAGTTCTACTCTGACACCCATGGGGTCACAACGAGTCAGAGTTGACTTATCACAACAATTATTTATTATTATTATTATTATTATTAATTCTTCAAAATTAAACTGAGAAATTCCTGCTTCCAAAACCATTCTCTCTGTGTCTGTCAGTTTGTCTCTTTTTCTCCCCTTATTTCCCTCCCTCTCCCTTCCTCCCTCTTTCTCTTCACTCTCACTCTCCCCACCCCCAGTTTGCGCAAATGCTTTCACTTTACCCAGTTTTATCACTATTGTTGCCTCTGTCACATTCTGTTGTAAATATGACTGTTTGTCCTCTTTCAGGGCAGAGACTGATGAAGACATTTATCTTCCTAGGTCATATAGCAAGCATCCAACAGATTCCAGCTGAATGAAAGGAGAAATAAATCACTGAATGAATGGTATAGAAATAGCAAAGGATTTTGGTAAGAGAGGGCAGCTGATGGTTGCAGTGGGTTGAGGCAGGGAAATTATAGAGGAGTTGGAGGTAGGCTGGATGCAGAAGTTGAAATTCAGGGACATGGAGAGCAGGGGAATGATGTTCCAGCTGGGATTCTGACCATGAGCAGAAATACACTTATGTTACCGGAAGCTGTGAATTCTCCAGCCTGGCTGAAGTAGAAAGCCATAGAGCAGGTTTAAGGATTAAAAGTGGAGGGGAAAGCCAGAGTCAGATCGCAGAGGGCACCAAATGCCCAGCTGAAGAGCTTAGCCTTTGTCCTCTTTCTTGGCTCTCAGGTTATTGTGAGCAGCAGGTGAATGACCACATGGAGTTTAGAAAGGCTGGTGGATGTGTGGAGGAGTGAGCAGAAGGGAGTCATCAACTGCACACAGAGGAAAAGCAATTCTTTTTGTCCAGCAACGAGCCAAAGATGTAAAAGACAAAGTTTGGCTTTGGAAAAGAAACAGTTTGGGAGAGATTTAAAGATTATTTACAAATATAATGATTTCCTATCTCTAGCCTGGAGTCAACATTTGTCCAGATGTGACCTGAATTCTCATTTCAATCTCTCAAGTACTTCACTGTCCTCCTACCAAACCAAATAATTTGCTTCTTCACACGTGAGTGTGCACACATACACACACTCATGCACTTGCTGTAGAATCAATTCCTCCTCACGGTGACCCTGTTGTGGGTCAGAGTAGGACTATGTTTCATAGGGTTTTCAGTGGCTGAAATCTTGTGGAAGTAGATCACCCAGCCTTTCTTTTGGGTGATCTCCAGATGAACTTGAACCTCCAACCTCTGTTAGCAGCAAAACACCTAACCATTGTACACCTAGAGATTCCCACGTGACCTCCATTTTCTCATCTCTAGGAAAATCTTGTTGTTGTTGTTTGTTGTTATGTGCCGTCGAGTCGGACCTGACTCATAGCGACCCCTCCTTGGGTTTCCAAGGCAGTATCACTACGGAAGTAGATTGCCCCATCTTCCTTCCGAGGAGTGGCTAGTGGGTTTGAACCACCAGCCTTCTGGTTAGCAGTCAAGTGCCTTAGCCACTAGAGGAAAATCTTGGTACCTAGAATACTCTTCCTTTCATCCATTTCCTCCCATTAAAATCTGACCTGCACATCAGCTCTTGGTTCGAACGACAGAAGATGAATGTCGGAGGGGCTTTCTCAAGTGAGCATATATATGTGATTGTGCTGGTGCAGTTCAGTCTATTGCTTTGGACCCTGCATCTGATTCAGCAACATCTCACCCCTCAGTTCTTGGGGCGTGAGGCAGTAGCCAGTCATCTGACATGTCAGTTTGGGTTTGTAGGCCCCTGCAACCACGTGAGGGAGGAGAACCCTCCAGATCCACGCCTGACTCACTGATGGGGGGACTTGCCAGCCTTCACAACTGTGTGAACCATTTCCTTGGCAAATCATGGGTTCTGTGATATGGTACAGCAAAATGCAGAACTTAAGATGGGAGGGAGAGGACTGAGAGGAGAGTAGTTGGTGTTAGAAATGATGGAACGGTGGAGCAGTTTGGAAAAGTAGGACATTTGGAACATCTTTAATCTCCGCCTCATAGGAACAAGCCTTGTGCTGATCCTTCTAAAAGAAATTATTTGTTGTGTTATTACACAACAGTCAAAGCAAATGTGCTCATTCTCTCATCAAATTCTGCTTGTCCGGGACATTGAACTCTGGTCAGTAAGTCCTTCCACACAAGGCAGAAATGGATTAGGTAAATGAGCCATAATTCTGTTTGTTCACTGAATACTTATCAGGAAGAATCATTCAGAGGTTGAAATTCATGAGAATGCCAGACACAAACATAGATGTCTCCTACCTGGAGTTTTATAGTTATTACCACATGCAAACATCATGATTTCTCTCCATGACTTGTTGATTGCATTAGCCATGTTCCTCCAGAGTTCTGCTTCTGTATTCTCTCTCTTATCATCAGGACAGCTGTTAGTGGTTTAATATTCTCCTTGTAGCTTAGAGCAGAGTTTCTTTCCACGTTTGGACATTTTAAGGTGTTGCATATCCCCACATTGTGTTTGATCCAAATAGAAAAGTGAGAGGCTCAACATCCAAAAATCAGTTGGATTCCTCTACACCACCAAAGAGGTTGCTGAAAAAGAAATAAGAAAATCAATACCGTTCTTAATAGCTACCAAAAAAATAAAATACTTGGGAATAAATCTTACCAGAGACACAAAAGACCTCTACAAAGAAAACTATAAAAAGCTACTTCAAGAAACCATA
>NW_006922028.1:1668196-1709187 GCF_000298275.1 Orycteropus afer afer | reverse complement strand
GTATCATCTGACTCTTTTTGCATTTTGAAATGTGTTTTCAAATATTGTATAATAAGTATATGTTATTTTCAAAACTTAAAAAGCATTTTTAAAAATAAAACAAATGACTTGTTGAAGACAATTTAATAAGGATGGTCACTCTTTGTAATGAAATAAAGTGACTGGGAAGGTGAAATTTTAATAAATAATGCTTGAATGAATAAGGAAAACTAAAGAAGAGTTGATGCTTTTGAATTGTGGTATTGGTGAAGAATGCTGAAAATATCATGGACTGATAAAAGAACTAACAAATTCTGTCCTGGAAGAAGTGAAGCTGGAGTGCTCCTTGCAGGTGAGAACAGCCAGAGTTCATCTCACCTACTTTTGTCATGTTGTAAGAAGGGATCATTCTCTGGAGAAAGATGTCATTCATGGCAAGGTGGAAGGTCAACAGAAGAGGGGACAGCCCTCATCAAGATGAATTGGCATGGTGGCTGTAGTGATGGGCTCAGGTATAATTGGGATGACGAGGCTGGCACGGGACCTGGCAGTGTTTCATTCTGTTGTACATAGGGTCACTATGAGTTGGAGATGACTTGACAGTACATAACAAAATAACAGTGCTTGTGGGTTTTTTGTTTTGCTTTTTCACTAGAGGAAGAGAAAATTGAGTAAGTACCCTAGGTAGTGCAATGGTTAACAAGTTGGGCTGCTAACTGAGAGGTTCAATCAGAAGCACCCTGGAAGAAAAGCCTGGCAACTCTCTTCTGAAAAAGCAGCATCAGAATCACCACAGAGCACGGGAGAAGGTTGCTGTGAATCAGAGTGGACTCCATGACAACTTTTTTTTTTTTTTTTTAACCCTGTTTAAACCCTAATTGAACCTTTTATCTACTGTGACTTAGGAAGAGCTCCACCACCCATTGATATGTGTTGCCCTGTGAAGTAGCATGGAAATTTGCATTGTGGAAGGAAAGGAGCAATTTTAACCCCTTTTCCTCAAATCCCAATTTAGAGAAGCCTGATAGAGTGGACCAAAGTGGTTCTGACCAAAGTCCACTGGGCAGAGAGGACACCACAGATCTCAAAGGTGAATTCTACATGCCATACAAGGAACAATGGCCTAGTGTCTCCAACAGGTCTGTGAGGGAGCACCATGGTCACAAAACTGCCAGCACCTCCAAACCTGGCCACCTGTCAGTGCTCCAAAGGCAGAACTTGCTTTCTCCGAATTGAATTAGCTCCCACATTTCTAGACCAATCAAAAAAGGGAGGAAGGCTATAAATGAAGATCCTCTACTCTGCTAAAATCAAGCCATTAATTAGGAAAACAGAATGGTATCTGTACCCCAAGCTGGTGAGTTGAGTAATGTTGGTTATGCTTATATACTTCCATAAAAATTTATAGGCTTAGAAACCCTAGAGGGGTTGGTATGAATTGGAATCGACTTGATGGCAGTGGGTGGTTTGGGTTATGTTTAGTTGCACCTTTGCTTTGTTTGCAGGAAGCAAGGTGAAGTGATATTTCCTCAGTCAAGTTCTGTGCAAAGATTGGGAGTCTGCATGTTGGTTGATAATGTTCTGAAGAAAGTTTTAGCAGTATGTTTTTTATGTGAAAGTTTACTGCCCTAAACATTTCAGCTGTGAGTTTCAATGGGAAAAAATACCCAAGAGACCCATGGGCAACCCAGTAAGTAATGACAAAGGAATATGGTAAATTAGCAAAAATTGGATGTCTCTGAGTGCCATGAATCCTGTGCTCTGACAGGAGGGCAATCCCCAGCAAGCCTGACCAGCATAGGCAGGTTGTATGGCAGTTCAGGTGTTCACTCCCTGGGACTTGTTTGGAGACTGCTCGTAAGAAAGCCCTTACACTGGAGAGAGAGTTCTTCCATAGCATTGGGAAGATTCCACTGCCTCCAGTCACCTTCCCACCCCAGATGTGCTGTCAAGACATCATAGGCCTTCCATTCTTTGCAACAAGGTGCCATTTAAAACAATGCTGTGAAAAACCCATCAAACTATAACACACTAAGGGGTGACATCTCAAATCCAAAATCTAGAGCAGCAAAGAAGTGAGTGACAGAGAGAGAGATAAGAAGAATGAAGCCAAATTATGCCTAGATCTACATTTTGCTGGAAGCAATTATATCTCTCCTTGGCTATATTTGCTACATCTAATATCCTAGACCTGAAAAATTATCATGCTATAAAGATAATTGTTTGCCACTTGGATTTGTAAGCAACGGAATGGAGATTTCTTTGATTTATAAACATGTTTTTATACTGGACTTGGTCATTTAAGGTCAAGGATCACATTGCATGGCTTTGGAATCCACTGATACATCTGGTATGATCTTCAAACCAGCTGTTGTCCATATCACCGGATAGGCAGAATAGTTACAAGCAAGGCATTCCCCAAAATCTAACCTTGGATGTCTCTGTCAGGAGGTTCCCTTTAGATACTATGATTTGCATCTGTCTCCCATCCCAACCACAATCTCTTTCTTGTCAACATAAGCTCAGGAATTCTGGAAAATTAAAAGGAACAGCTTCATGCAAAATTATTGAGGATCTCTTTCTCTGTACTACTTTAGGGCTACTCTTTTTAATTATCTAGATCTGTATGAAGAAAGAATCCAGAGGAAATAACAAATGCCAGTGAATGGACTAATGGTTGTTGCTGTTGTGATCTGCTGTCCTGTAGGCCACTGACTTACGGTGGACCCATGCACAAAATGCTGCCTGGTCATGCAACAGCCCCATGATCAGTTGAAGACTGAATCATTGTAATGCATAAAAGTTTATGTTGTTGATATCGGAAATGAATATCCAGGCCCGCCTGCTTAGTCCATCTTAGTCTGGAAACGCCAGTGAAACCTATTCAGTATCTGAACAACACACAAACCTTAACAACACACAGACAGGAGGTCACTGGGCATGAGGTGCAGGCTGGGAATGAAGCATGAGTCTTGCACATGGAAAGCAGAGACTCTACCACTAAACCACCAACACTAATTCATCAATGTGCAGAAAGCCCTCAGATATTCATTGCCTAATTGTCAGATGGTTGTTGTTATGTGCTGTTGAGTCAATTACAACCCATAGTGACCCTATAGGACACAGTAGAACTGCCTCATAGGGTTTCCTAGGCTGTAATCTCTACATAAGAGATCACTAGCCATTTTCTCCTTTAGAGCAGCTGGTAGTTTTAAACCACCTACCTTTTGGTTAGCTGCCAAGAGCTTAGTCTTTGCACCACCAGAGCTCATATATGAGCTGATAAAAATGTGACCACAAGCTACAAGATTACCCAGTCAATTATAAGGAGAGGAAAATAAAGGAAGCATGTTTCAAAAAGAATAAGAACTAAAACCATTTGATAAATAAAAGCTAAGTGAAGTAAAGGTGTTTTTATTTTTTCCCACAATAAACATAACATGCTTAAGACTGTATTTTTAAAATCTAGCCCTATATGTTTCAATCCTTTGTGTGCATTGACTACACTGATCAAGTAAAGAAACACACATATCTTTTGGATTGGGCTCAAAAAGAATTTATAAAAGTCTTCTAAGCTGATACATCTTTTATTTCAACAAATGGATGCAATGCTGGAAGCACTCACTCATCTATGCCAGCTATTCAGCCAACTGACTGGAAGAGATCCATATTTGGGCCCGCTCCAAAGAAGGGTGATTCAACAGAATGTGGAAATTATCAAACAATATCATTAATATCACATGCAAGTAAAATTTTGCTGAAGATAATTCAAAAATGGTCGTACCAGTATATTGATGGTACCAGTATACTTGAACTCCCAGAAATTCAAGTTGGACTGTGGTAGTTAATAACATTGTGTGTCAACTTGGCTGGATCTGGTTTTGAGTGGCTGGGTAGCATTATTCCCCATGATGAGACTGGCAATCAGCTCCATGGTAGAATCTGCCACAAGCAGCTAAGTAGCTGTTAGGGATGTGGTCTGCTTCCCATACATAAGGAGAAGCTTTGGGAATGGTCTCTAGCTTTATGGCACATTTAGACCTTGCATGTAGCTGAGTCTTCATTTGGCAGCCTGCCATGTTTCATGCCAATCTTGGGACTCTCTCCGGACTTGAATCAATGGCCTAACATATGGTTTGGTAATGTCAACCTTGAGTTTGCCAACCTCAGTAGCCAGCAACTGCCTGAGTGAAGAGAGGTCCTCCAGCTTCATTGAGCTGGGAGCAGGAGGCAGAGCTAAAGCGCACAGTTGAGGGGCTTTCACCCAGCCCCTAGAGCCTGGCACTTTGAACTTGGACTTGTAGCCTCAAAAACTGTAAGAGAATAAACTCCTGTTTGTTAAAGCCACCCATTTGTGGTATATACCTGTCAGAGTGGCACTAGGTAACCAAAACATGGACTCAGAAGAGGATGTGGAATGAGAGATATCATTGCTGATGTCAGATGGATCTTGGCTGAAAGCAGAGAATACAAGACAGATGTTAATCTCCATAGTAAAGACTATGCAAGGGCATCTGACTGTGTGGATTGTGACAAATTATGGATAACATTGCGAAGAACGGGAATTCCAGAACACTTAATTGTACTCATGTAGAACCTGTACATATGCCAAGAGGCAGTCTTTTGAACAGAACAAGGGGAAAATGTGTGGTTTAAAATCAGGAAAGGTATGTTATCTGGGTTTTATCTTTTCACTGTATTTATTCAATCTGTAGGCCAAGCAAATAATCTGAGAAGAAAAACAATGTGAAGAAGAACATGGCATCAGGATTGGAGGAAGACTCATGAACAACCTGTGAAATGCAGATGACACAACCTTGCTTCCTGAAAGCAAAGAGGACTTAAAGCACTTATTGATAAAGATCGAAGACTATAGCCTTAAATATAGATTAAACCTCAACCTAAAGAAAACAAAAATCCTGATAATTGGACCAATAAGCAACATCAAGAAAAATGGAGAAAAGTTTGAAGTTGTCAAGGATTTTATTTTACTTGAATTCACAATCAATGTCCTTATAAGCACCAGTCAAGAAATCAAATGACATATTGCACTGGACAAATCTGATGCAAAACACATACTTAAAGTCTTAAAAAGCAAAGATGTCACTTTGAAGACTAAGGTATGCCTGACCCAAGCCATGGAACCAGTATACATCACTTCATGTGCATGTGAAAGCTGGACAAGGAATAAGGAAGACTGAAAAAGAATTGATGACTTTGAATTCTGGTGTTGGCAAAGAATACTGAATATGCCATGGACTCCCAGAAGAACGAACAGATTCATCTTAGAAGTACAGGCAGAACACTCCTTACAAGCAAGGATGGTGAGACTTCATCTTACATACTTAGGAAACGTTATCAGGATCCCTGGATAAGGACATCATGCTTGGTAAAGTAGAGGGTCATTGAGGAAAAGAAGAACCTCCACAAGATGGATTGACATATTGGCTGCAACAATGGGCTCAAACATAGCAATGATTGTGAGGATGGAAAAGGACTGGGCAGTGTTTCATTATGTTGCACACGGGCTCACTATGAGTTGGAACAGATTCGATGGCATCTAGCAACAACAACGTTCCCATAAATCTTAATAATCATTGTATAATCTAAGGAAAAATAGAAGCACAGAAAAATGGATCAGGAAATTTGGAATAAGCAAAAAAGATTACTGGGTACCTTCTACAGTAAACTGTGTCATGTTTAGAGCACAAGCTTCTAGGATATCTGATTCAAGCTATTCATTGCCTTTGAGTTTTTACATCTCTGTAAGTTGTAACTGATAGTAATGCCAAATAATTCTTGTTTATGAACTTGCAAAGAAATTCTGTCCAGTGGAAGTTTAATTGATTTCCTTCCACTCACCATGAAAAAATCAATGTTGCAACCATTTGCAAATTTATTTCAATACTTCTGATTTATAAACGTATTGGTTCTTTGGATTCTGCCATGAATCAGTTCTAACAGCTTGTCCAGTCACCTTCTTTAATTAATGAGTAAAATAAAATCTTTGACACAGGTTTATTTTAAATCATGTGAGAGTTGTAATGTTACTTTTTGGGAAATTATCCTTTAACAGATTTATGAAACAAAATCTTTCAACACTTTCTAAATGAAAAAAAAAAAAAAAGAAGAAGAAGAAGCTTTAGATTCTTATTAAGATCAAATCTAACCATTATATTAAAGTGAACTGATATATTTCTGCTATATATTCCTGGAATAACTTTCTTGTATGTACGTATTAATCATTGCATAGATGGGGCAGCTCAGGTCATTAAATGGTGTCCCTGTCTATAATATCTTTCCAAGGAGCAGCTGGTGGGTTTGAACTGTCAGCCTTCTGGTTAGCAGTCAAATGCCTTAGGTAGTATGCCACTAGAGCTCCTAGTTTTTGTCTAGAAAGTTTCCCATACCAGCTCTGCTCTACAGCTAAGGAAAAACTTGGATATAGTTATGGAAAAGGTGAATTCATTTTTCCTGCTTTGTGAATTACCACATCAAAGCTGAGATTGGCAACAATGTATTTCTAAAAATAATTAAAGGCTTAATGACAATGCAGTCATTATTACATTTTCATAATAAATTTTCAATTTTCTATCACAGAGTAAGCAAAGAAGGGACAGGGAGGGAATGGATCCTCTAGCTCAACCCTTCATGTGGGGTTGGAGATCTAGCCAGGACTGAAGTTATGGCTGCAGGTAAGCCCCCATGCCCACACACTCAGACTCCAATAAAATTGAGAATAAATCAAAGAATACATCTTTGGTATATTACACCTGTCAATTTCTGCCCCAGCAATCCATTACTACTACCTCATCAGCCAGGATTCTACTGACCCAGTCTCTGCTGTCAATAGAAGAGCTTATGTTGTTGTTGTTTGCCATTGAGTCGGCCCCGACTCATAGCGACCCCTCCTTGGGTTTCCAAGGCAGTATCACTACAGAAGTAGGATTGCCCAACCTTCCTTCCGAGGAGTGGCTGGTGGGTTTGAACCGCCAACCTTCTGGTGAGCAATCAAATGCCTTAGGCACTATGCTACCAGAAGAGCTTACAGCAGGACCTTAATACTAAAATTTTAGTAGCCTTCAAGTGTTCATTTTCCCAGGAAGAGCTTCATTTAAAAATAGAATTACAGGATGAGTAAAAGTTTAGCCCCAAAGTGTAAATCACTAGTGGTGGAATACTGGTAGATATTTTGGAGTAAGTGTTCCCTCCAACAATATTTAATTAATATTAATCACGTGATAGAATTTTGCAAGACCAATGACTAATTCATTGCAAATACCTTTCTTCAACAACAAAAACAGGGACTATACATGTGGACCTCACCAGATGGAATTACACAAAAATCAAATCGCCTACATCTGTAGAAAGAGGTAATGGAAAAGCACAGTAACATCAGTCAAAACGGTTAGGAGTTGGCTGTGGAACAGACCATAAATTGCTCATATGCAAGTTCAAACTGAGGTTGAAAAAAATTAAAATGAGTCCATGAGAGCCAAAATATGACCTTGATCATATCCCACCTGAATTTAGAGACAATCTCAAGAACAGATCTGATGTACTGAACATCAATGACTGAAGACCAGGTGAAGTGTGGGATGCCATCCAGAACATCATAAATGAAGAAAATAAAATGTCATTAAAAAGACTGGAAAAGGAAAAAGACCAAAATGGATGTAAGAAGAGACTCTAAAATTTGTCCTTGAATGTAGAGTGGCTAAAACAAATGGAAGAAATGACGAGATAAAAGAGCTGAACAGAAGATTTGAAAGACATGATCCAATAGAATGTGGAAGTTATCAAAGCATATCATTAATATTACATGCAAGTAAAATTTTGCTAATGATAATTCAAAAATGGTTGCAGCAGTGTATTGACAGGGAACTGCCAGAAATGGAAGCTTGATTTGGAAGATGACGTGAAATGAGGGATATCATTTGCTGATGTCAGATGGATACTGGCTGAAAGCAAAGATTACCAGACAGATGTTTACCTGTGTTTTATTGACTATGCAAAGGCATACAACTGTGTGGCTCGTAACAAATTATGGATAACATTGTGAAGACTGGGAATTCCAGAACAATTAATTGTGCTCACGAGCCTGTATATATAGACCAAGAGGCTGTTCAAACAGAACAAGGGAACACTGCTTGGTTTAAAATCAAGAAAAGTGTGTATCCTTTCACCATACTTACTCAATCTGTATGCTAGCAAATAATCCAAGAAGTTGGACTATATGAAGAAGAATGTGGCATCAGTTTTGATGGAAGAACTGCGATATACAAATAACACAACCTTGCTTGCTGAAAGTGAAGATGACTTAAAGCACTTACTGGTGATGATCAAAGGCCATATCTTTGATCACACCTCAACATAAAGAAAACAAAATTCCTCAGAATTGGACCAATAAGCAACATCACGATAACTGGAAAAAAGATTAAAGTTTCCAAAAATCTCATTTTACTTGGATCCACAATTCATGCCTATGGAAGCAGTCAACAAATCAGACCTCATATTGCACTGGGCAAATCAGCTGCAAAAGACCTATTTAAAGTGCTAAGGAGCAAAGACGGCACTTCGAAGACTAAGGTGTGCCTGATCCAAGTGATGATACTATCAATAGCCTCACAAGCATGTGAAATCTGGACAATGAATAAGGAAGAGTGAAG
Source organism: Orycteropus afer afer (assembly GCF_000298275.1). NCBI lineage: Eukaryota > Metazoa > Chordata > Mammalia > Tubulidentata > Orycteropodidae > Orycteropus > Orycteropus afer. Next base: position 1,700,539 of record NW_006922028.1, on the reverse strand, counting down.
AAGAATGGATATATTTGAATTGTAGTATTGGCCAAGAATACTGAAATACCATGGACTGCCAGAAGAACAAACAAATCTGTGTTGGAAGAAGTGCAACCAGAATGCTCCTGAGAAGCAAGAATGGCCAGACTTCATCTCACCTACTTTGGTCATGTGAGAAGGGACACTCCCTGTAGAAGGATGTCATGCTTGGTAAAGTAGAGGATAAACAGCAACAACAAAAAAAGATGCAGAAGACTCTCAACAACATGGATTGACACAGTGGCTGTGACAATGGGCTCGAGCATAACAAATATTGATGATGGTGCAGGACTGGGCAGCGTTTCATTCTGTTGTATGTCCGGTCGCCGTTAAGTTGAATCCCATTTGACAGCACCTAATAATAATATATTGCACCAAGCTCACCAGTCTTTGGCGTCCCCAACATATTCAGCATTCTATAACACTAGTCTTCATTCTCCACTACATTTGTTCTAGCTCTGTCCGAGGTGTATCTGTCCTTTTACTTATTGTTTTCATACTGTCTACCATGTACCAACATGATTTAACTATTTACGGCAACTTTCCAAAGATGCAAAACAAATTCAATTTTTGCCATCAGATTCCAGTACTACACAAAGGTTATTTACAGAAAGACTTGAAAAGATGATTATCCAATTTTACACACAATAGAAAACCGTGCATTCTAGTCTAACTTAGAAAGTTTTAAGACTCATGGCTTCTCAAGGTGACTTTCCACAAATCTTTGAATTCTTCTATGAACTTAGTCTATTCTTGAAGATTCTTTCTTAACATTACTCAAAGACTTGAGATCAGTAGACTTAATAGGGAGTATAAGTGCTTAAAATACTAGGCTTCTGAGACATTGGTCACATGATTTACCTTGATATTTAATTAAAATAGAAATTAATATATTCAAATAATTCAACTGTGGGTTAAAGTCTCAACAGTTGTAAGAAGTGTGTCAATGCCAAGTCTTATGATAGCCTTTATTCAATGACTTATCTGGCCATCCCACTGTCAGAAATAAGTTCAGTAATTCGAGCAATCACATTTGTGAAAGAAATAATCAAAGACTGACAATATCCAAATGAAAAATAGCTTATCTTTGTTTCTATGATAGGAGTTTCACAGCAAATATTTAAGAACCCAACTCAATTTCCAGACAAATACATGCTTGTTGAATATGTACTATATGCAAGGCACTGTGATGGATACACAGGTAAGGAAGATGTGGTTAGAAATAAGCGTATCTGGGTTGAATTTTGAAAAGTAGAAATAAGAGGAAGTTCATTCTGAAGAAGCATTAAGTTGGCTGGGAATAATGTGTTATATTTTTAGCAGAGCTTAGTGCCTAGTTTGACCAGAGAGCATTGTATGCATACCATATTAGTGAGAGGAAAGGCTTGAAAGAGTATAAGCAAAAAAAGGAAGAGCACTGAATGTTAAAGGACTTCTTTCATAGACAACAGGGAATCGTTGAACACTTTTGAGAGCATGATCATGGCTGCCATTTTAAAGATTATTGAAGTGGAGATGCAGGATAGATGAAAAGAAATTGCATGAAGTAAACATGTTACTGAAATAGGCTGGGAAGGAGGCTATTTTTTGCATGGTGATAGCAGTTCTTATAAGCATGAAAATCGAATCTGGAAACACTGCATCCTACATCATTGTAGCAGACAACCAGAGGAGATCAAACGTAACAAAGGACAGCAGCCCTGGCAAGCAATCTTTTAACTAACAAAAGGGGGTAACAGAGTATTTTCAGGCTGAGTTCGTGTTAAAATCTGGTTGTGAAAATGTCTTATTAAAAAAATGTTAGGAAGATATTTGCCTCCAGTAATGGCCAACTAGGAAATTTAAACCAATCTTCTCACAGAGAACAATTAAGAAATGCTGGAAAAAAATTTATTTGAAGATATCAAAGAGCCAATAATGCTGTTTAAAGAAAAAAGTATAGGCCCAATATCCAGTAGAAGAAAGAAAGTAAAAGATACCACCCTGGACTTTGAGGCTATTTCTTCTTTAGGGGTATCTGCAGTTTCTGGAAGTGGCAATTCAGAGGCAGAGAAGCTAGGAGAGGGGTCTACAAAAGTTTTCTGTTAAAGGTCAGATAATAATTTTGACTTTGCAGGTCATATGGTCTCAGTCACACTACTGAACTCTGCCTCGTAGTACAATAGTAGCCTTAGATATGAATAGACACCATAGAATAAGCCAACATCCTGAACCTCGTGGCATAGTGCATAACATCCATCCCTTCTGCATTCTCTTATCAAAAACTGACTAATCTGAATCTAGTCATGAGGAAGTATCAGACAAACCTAAATTGAGGAATATTTTACAAAATAATTGACTCATATGCTTCAAAATGATCAAGGCCACAGGGGCAGGGGTGGGAGGAGATCAAATTCTGAGGAGCTGTTCCAGAGTAAAGAGACTAAATGTAATAATTATCCCTAGATTGGATGCTGGGTAGGGAAAAAAATACTATAAGGAATATTTGGGAAACTTGAAATTGGAATATACATTGAAGTATTTAGAGATATAGAAACCTAGTGTCTGTAACTTACACATGACTTAGCAAGAAAGAAAAATCTCTATGTATACAAAATAGATAGAAAGGCTCCAACTTGACATTAAAAATCTGTGTTGTTTTAAGCCACTAAGTGTGTGATCATTTTTTACAGCAGCAATAAGAAACTAATGCGGATAGGGATGCAGGGGAGAAAAATCACCAGAAAGCATTCTTAGAATGAAAGTGCAACTTAAAAAGATGGGAAGCCCAAGGAGGAAACAGGTTTGGAAAGATGAGTGGTTTAGAGCCAGGCTCTGGAATCAAGAGAGGCCTTGATCTTGTTATAGCTTTACCTTTTACCAGCTGTTCCAATTTGGTACGATATTTAGCATTAACCAAACCAAACTCACTGCTGTTGAGTCGGATCCAACTCACGGCGACCCCTCCTTGGGTTTCTGAGGCAGTATCACTATGGAAGTAGAAGGTCCAACCTTCCTTCCGAGGAGTGGCTGGTGGGTTTGAACCGCCAGCCTTCTGGTTAGCAGTCAAATGCCTCAGGCACTATCCTACCAGATTATCTGGCCTGAAACTCTTTGTCTGAAGTGGGGAGAATATCACCTACCTCACAGAGGGTATAGAATAAATGGGATCATTTTGTCCAATCAACTTGCACATGGCATGTGCTCTAACATTGGTTAATAACAGTAGTAATAAAAATAATACAGAAGATAAACTTTCTTCTGTGCATTTTTAACATCACCATGGGCTATTAAACAAGCTTAATCACTTATGTCTTTAAATGATCACTGTAAGGATGAAAAATGTAAAATAAAGTACCTTGCTTCTTTGTTTAGAAGGGATACTAACTGTACCACTTCTGTTGAGATTTTTATTTAGTACATTGAACTCAGGTTTGTGCATTCTCAAATAAAGGTTAGATGCAACTGCATTCATTTTTTAAATCAGTATTTCTCCCTCTTTTATGGTGACACCATGAGTTGGAATCAACCTAAAGGCAATGTTTTTGTTTTTGTTTGTTTTTTACAGCAAACTTTGGGTTTGCCCTTACAAAACCTACACAGCTGGCCTACAGCCAGACTGAATGCTATGCTTCAGTTGCCCTAGGGATGGGAAATACTGTGTCCAACCCTGTTTCCTGAACTCACAGGATGGCAGAATGAGAACAACCAAAGGAGGTGGAGGAAAACGGAAGTTGCCTAAGTAGGATGTATTTATTATCACTAAATCCTTCCCCTTCCATTAAAAGCTCTTTGCCCTCCTATAGTGGCCTAGGCTATAATGACCACATTTTTTCCTTGGAAATAGAGCGCCTGCTTCCTGGGACTTTACCATTGTTGTTAGTTGCCATCAGTTAACTCCACCTCAAGGCAACCTCGTGCACACAGAGTAGAACTGCACTCCACAGGGTTTTCAAGGCTGTGACTTTCTGAGAGAAGATTACCAGGCCTCCCTTCCAAGGCATCCCTGGGTAGGATTGAATGCCAGCCTTTTGGCTGGTAGTCCAGCATTTAACCATTTGCATCAACCAGGCAGTTCTGGGACTAGGGAGAGATATTTGCACACCTTCAGAGGTTAGTGTATGCTAGTCTCTCATTAAAAACAAAGTTTTCTAAGAGACATGTTCTAAAAGAGCTCAAAATCTGGAGGAGAATGGTATCTGAATAATTAACAAACAACAGGATAAAAACAAGCACATTTCAGGAAGGATGAGACGAAGTGCCTCGCTGCATTATGGAAGCCCGTGGAAACTGGGTGGCAGTGTGACACAGGACATGACTGCAGAAGGAGGTGAAAACAAAAGTACCTCTGGTGAATAGGTGTTCCAGTTTCCACTCAGAATTTCTGCTGCCTTGTTGTGTATTGAACTCTACTTCGTTTTCGAAAGAATATATAGAACACAAGTTGACTCCTCAATCACTTAGAATCCACAGTTGTGAAAGACTACTACCAACTCTGGGTCAAAAAGTCTTACTGATGATGGGTGCCTGTGCTGTTTCCAGTGTTTGGTTATTATGAATAAAGCTACTGGGAACACTCACGTACATCTCTTCATGGGCATGTGTTTTCATTTATTTCAAGTAAACACTGCGAGTGGAACTGTCAGGTCACAGGGGTCTGTTTGGTTTAAAATTTCAGTTATGAGGGAATCAATAGAGTTGGTGAAGTAAGACTGTAATTAAAAACCAGTTGGCTACAATGTAAATATTTTTCCTTTTGTGATCACACCTAATTTTTGTCAGGAATAGCAGTTGTCTTCAAACATTTTAAAAATCATTTATTATTTCTCTCCCCAAAGTGGAATCTCCTCTAAATCAAGGTGACCGTCTTAGCCAACATTAGTGTTAGTCATTCATGAACCGCTCTATTAGATCCACATTCTGCCGTTTTGTGCCATGACAAAGGTATCTTATGCGTCGTTTAAGCTTCACACAAAGAAGCTCAAAGCATTGGCAAAATCACTGAAATGAACTCTACTAAATGCTCCTGACTCACTGTCAAATCACTCTGTTTTTTCAGCACGTCAAGAATAATCCTAGTAATACCTTTCCCCATGAAGGAGATACCTCTTCAATGTTCACTCTAGAAATACTCCAGGATTTTATTCCTCTCTGCTCTTACCAAGTCATTTGTTTGTAATCCAAGTAATCTATGATGCAGGATTTCCAAAATGATCCTTTTTCTTTGGTAACTGAATTAGATGACTCATTACAGGCAATGCTGAGCTGGCTGGACTGGAAACAGACACTGCTAATATGATCATTAACCAGCTTCCAGAAAGACTGAGGCTCTAGCCTGTATGTATTAAAACAAGGGCCTTGGGAGTCATCCATAGGGCACCTCTAGGCCTAGGCTAGTCAATCATCAAAGCTGAGCTGCCCAGGCCTTATTTGTGTTTCAGTAAGGTTTTGACCTACATGTAAAGGGAATTGAACAAAAGAAGATGTGACTCGCTAGTCCGACTTTATAGCAATGTGGAAACTGAGGCCAGATATTGTCTGTTGGGAGTTTAAAAAGAATACTGATTAGACAGGAATCTTATGAATTCAGTGGGAGGACCAGAACTATTAGCCAAAATAGTTACAGGCATGACTTTGTATTTCCAACACCTGTCATCAGAGATCTCAGTGCCCTTTGTGAGAAGGCCTTGAGAAATTCAACTCTGCAGTGACTGAAGGAAAAAAAAAAATGGTCAGACAGACTTAGAAGGCAGAAGTTTAGATATTCTAGTCAAAGATTCTCTTGTGCAGGAGAAGCTTTTATCTAAAAGTCAGCATATTCCTATCAATGAAAATTCCGTAGAGAGAGTCTGTAATTTCACATACATTCTTATACTAACATTAGGCACTTGGAAGACATAGTCTTTTTATAAAAAATTTATTTCTCTGTAAATACAAATTCAAACATCAACAAACAAAATTTTTCCAGTGGAAAAATACTAGCCATTAACATTGAAAAAAACATTTTTATTTATTTAATAAATAGAACTTTGGCATTCAAAATTCTAGCTGTAAACCCTATTTAAAAGAAAGAAAAAAGAACCCCTTTATAAAAAAAGAGGCAAGAACAATAGGTCAGAAGGCATAAGCCAACCAGTGGCTTCATATTCTTTTTCCAATAACTGTATTTCAATTAAGTCATGACCACTGTATTTACACATGAGGTATTCTGGGTGGTTCAAAAACTGAACCTAGTTTATAAAACCACCAGTCCCAGTGACTGATTAAACACTCAGCTGTGCTTTTAATGTAACCACCTAGCACCTTACTATTTTCCATCATCACACCAGTGTGATGAATTTTATGTTTATTTATTTAAATAACTATACATCTATGTACATACACACACGCACACACACACACACACACACACACATATATGAGTACATTCCAAAGAAGTTTCTTGCTCACTATACAGGGAAAAGACATGTATCTGATACCCCTTCTCATGTTTACTAAGACATCTACCTTGTAATGAAAAACTGTTCCTTGCTTTAAAAAAAAAGAAAAAAAAAATCCTATTCATGTCTATTTACAGAAAAACAAGGTGCAATAATTGTCAACATTGTTATAGTTCACATAAAATAGAAATGAATGCTTACTGCAGGCAAAAAGGCACAAAAGGTTCTCTGTATGTAGCTGCAACACTGTCGTTAATGAGTTACTGTCCTGAAACTATACTCTTATTAAAACAATATTTCATCCCCCAAAATTCAAAATCTTTCCCCCTTCATGATTAAAAGCATGATGTAATCATATAGCAATATACAATCATGGGCATTCTGAGGTGAAGACAGAAATTTTACTCTTTATCCCAAATAGTTTTTCTCTTTGTTTTTGAACAGTGAAGTAAATTTCAAAATTTATTTGCAGGACCAAATGAATTAACTTTGGCTACAAGGCCACAGCTTCTGGCAGTTTCAAATCATATAGTCTGAGTGAGCATGGTTATGAGAATTGCTTATTACTCTAACTACACATCTACAGTGATGGAAATCTACATGAGAGAATGACAATAATCCAAATTGAAAGCATGCCTGAGCTGAACTATGCTTTGTAAACAGTCCAGGTTCTCACCTAATATTTTACTCAATGAACCATTACTGATATTTAAAGAACATTTTTTCCAATAAAGTAGTTCCTTTAAAAATATCCTCTATGAAATTCCTAATAATAAGTTTTGAACTATGCCAAAATTAGTTTATAATCTTGTACGTCATTAATGTACAATATCCCTTTTAGTAACACTTTCCAGCCCTTGAAATTATCTCTAACAAGCTATTGAAAGAAGTACAATTCTGTTTAATAAACTGTCACGACCAAAATAAATTTCACTAAAATATAATACTGTTTACATTAAACATTCAATCCTATTTCAAATATGAAAAGGAGCAATACTTATTTTAAAATCATTAAATAAATTCATGCACATCTTACCTAGTCAGTACTTAACGCTTTTTAAATTAGAAGCCACTGGAAATTTACTAACAGTTTAAAGTCATCCTTTTCTGACACCAAATGAAAAGACAAGTACTGTGCCTTTGATTCTGTTTCTTTTATCTGCACAGGTAAACTGTGTCTTTCACTGAGACAAGTGTTACTTTATCCCTGCTTCAATGTCACCGAGGGAGACTAAGTTCAACTTCGAAGCCCAAACAACCAATAATAAATGTTAATATTGAACTTAATTCCAAACAACCTAACTAAAAAGAGGTTTCATACTATAGGAAATTTCTTAATAGAGTTACTTTAAAATTCAGATTACTTTTCATTTCAGGCATCTACCACTGTAATAAGTTCTGCACACATCCTGGTTCAAACTGGAGCAGGACACTAGTGTTTCTCTTTGCCCATCTCACTTGGCCTAACAATAAAATCTTTGCTTTCAGTGGGTTCTCAGTATTACTAATATTCCATGGGGTGGTTTGGAAGAGGGAAATTTTCTGAAAAATAAAAATCAGAAATTAAAAGCTGACAAAAATAGAGTTACTTCTACTTTCATTTCTTTCCAAAATTTCCTCCAAGGTTGTCTTATCTAAGCCCTATTCCAAACTTCAAACTCAAGAGATTAAAATTTGTAGTTCAAAGCTACACTTAATTCTCACACCTTGATTTCCTTTTTTATGGGTAGTATATATTTTGAAAACTGAAATGGATCTGCAACAATCTGTTAATTTTCCATTAAATTTTTTAGGAAAATTTTATCTCAAGATATGTTAAGTGAAATTCTTTTAAGTTTTAGAAAACTAATTAAAACAATAGAAAATGATTTTATCTCAACTAAACAAAAAAAATACTACAGTAGATTGAAACAAATAACAACTATAAAACCTCAAAACACATACTAAAAACCTAAGAGATATTTAATTAAGACCTGGTGATCCAAATCAATGATTGTTTGACCACTAGTCCTATTATTTTAGGATGTCTTTGTTTCCAAAGTCTTGGTGCTGGGGGATGGATTCTACTAAAAGAGACTATAAAAATGTTTGCTACACTTTGGCCATATCTATTTTAGATGCTATTATCTATCTTACTGTAAAGCATTACTTTCACAGATATTAAATTTTACACAGCAGAATTCTTTGCATCAGATTACTGGTACAAATATACTACTCCCTAATTGTCTTCAAATCATCAAAAATTAAAAACCAAATGAAGACAATGGAAAGCCAAATTCTTACTAGTGCCTAAACCCCTCGTTATTAGGTTAGAGACTTTGGGATGTAGAATGACCACGATACACTATTTTCTTAGTGCTCTGATCTTAAGAAGTTAGAATATTTGGGAGGACACCAGCACTGGACAGAAAGGGAAACGTGATGCCTTTTCAAAGTATTATGACTGATAATTGAAAATACAATAAAAAAAAAAAGTAATAACTTATTGAGAACTGCTTGTGAGCCAAAGATCTAAACAGTCTTCCTGGGCAGTCAGTCTCCTTGGAGGGTTTTCACTGCTGGAAGTATTTAAGACAGCTCTTGTCAAGGAGCAGCCTTGAAAAGGCTTTACTTTAACACCAGTATAAAGCCACACAAGAAAATAGACATGTGATCTGCTCTTGACCAAATCAATATTGTCCTGCTTGGTTTCTACTCCCTATCCCTCCACCCCTTGTTTAGTCTTGATCCAAATGATTATTGGGTGCATCAGGAAATCAAATCAACTTGTAAAGAACAATGATTTACCATATCTAAGCATATTCAAAGCCGTGAATGCTCGGAAGGCAATGAAATATATTATCCCCTCAAAGTACCAACTAAAACAGGTACAGTATTCATTTGGAAGTTTAAACTTAAATCTACTTAAAAATCAGTTTCACTTCATAGTAATACCCTGTATTCCAGATGAAGAGATAACCTGGCCAACTTAACATTTTATGGAAAACCCTATTCTTAATGTACTTTACCTGATAAAATGAATTAAAATGTCAGCTAGGTTTAGATGTTCCTTTACACTAGTGATTATTTGGATATAAAGATCACATGTTAGCTTTCTCTTAAAGTAGTTTCAACTTTAAATTATAACCAATACAAAATTGTTAAAATGTAAACACTGAGATTTGAATAAATAAGCTATTGTTCCAGAGTCACTTTCTTAATATTTCTTTGACAATAATGATCTGAGGCCTTAGAAAGTGTGCATTAATTATATGGCTTTGTTTACACTGATATATAAAACATATAAATAGAAAACTGTAAATAGCAAAGGACATGATAAAAATTAGTTCAAATAATGTTAAACTGTCTTGTAATATAAATTACAATGCTTAAAAACAAAAAAACACTGCATCAAAGTTTCACACCTCTAAGGCAATCCACAGTCACTCTGGAAAACAGCTGATTATCTACAGTACTAAAATCAACCCAAGCCCCCAACCTCATCATCTCAGCACAGTGAACAAAACACCAACGGTTTTGCTTGTTGTACTACTATTAGAATACTTGCCCACTGTTGGAACTCTTGTTCAGCCAGACCTTGAAAACCCCAAAAGTACTACACAAGCTTCTACATGAAAGAAAATACAAGAATAAACATTGTGTGCCAGTTTCAGAAGCATTGCCTTGACCTTCTAAATCCTTACAATTTTGTGAATAAAACACACATGGACAAAACAAAACAAAGCCCTATAGGATTAAAAGAAATCCTACTCCTTTTATCTGATGGGCACTCTTCACAGCTTGGTCCTACAATCAGTAGTTTAAGAATACAGAATTTTTTTCTTACAGACTTTATCACATTTTTCAAATGCTGATTTTTTTTTTTGTTGTTGGCCTGATTAAACAAGCCCCTTCAAAACCTCCTCACACCCTCCTTTTCCCCTCAATAAAAACAAATCCACATTGGGGGAGGGATGGTGGTGACTATGTGCAAATCATATGTGACTTGCAACATTCCATTATGGCTCCTTGAAAGAAATACGAAAAATCTAACACAGCAGCATTTAACACACGTCATTATTGCTGTGGGATCAAAGCTTGATCACTGGGTAATGCAGTTGTCTCCCATGTCCTGAGCATAGCGGTCAGATATTGTAGTCCTTAATTCATCGATGTCCCTCCGTAACTGGCACACATCTGACAATTTTTTAGTGAGTGTTTCTGGGCTGTGCTCATTCTCAGTCTCTTCAGCTGAACAGTTCATTGCTGTGGAAATAAAACATGGAGAGAATGTCCCACATTTTTGAACAAAGGCATTTTAAGACTTCCATCTTAATTACCACCAGAAATAGAATGAATGCTGTACACTTACTAACAGTAAGGCTCAGGTTTAAATTAAGCACTATTCAATATTAAACAGCTCTTATCTACTTAAACCAAAAAACTAAACCCACTGCCATCGAGTCGGATCTGACTCACAGTGACCCCTCCCTTGGGTTTCTGAGGCAGTATCATTACGGAAGTTGATTGTCCAACCTTCCTTTCGAGGAGTGGCTGGTGGGTTTGAACCACCAGGCTTCTGGTTAGCAGTCAAGTGCCTTAGGCACTATGCTACCAGAGCTCCTGTTCTAATATATAGGTGAATATAATTAGGAGCCCAAAAGAGACATCTAGGCGGGAGATAAATGTACAGATGGGTCAGAAATATAGCAATATTAGAAAACAATAGGACACAGATAAGATTATTCAGGGAAATTACTGGATAACAATAACAAAACCAACAACCAAAAGTTCCTGAGGGACAAGGATGCCAATATTTAAGTGGCAGAGAAGTTCACAGGACTGAGATTGAATGCCGCTAAAAGTAGATGTAGAACTTTAAGAATGATATCATGGAAACCAAGGTAGCAGAGTTTTAAGAACAGCAGGATGACTAGAGTAAACAGATAACCAATGGAGCAGTGAGAAAAAGATTAAATAGAATCCATTGGTTTTTGACAAATCATGTGATTGGTCAAGTTTTCACACTGTCAAACAACAAGGTAAGGATTCTGGGGTTGAACTCTTAAAGACTGGAAAAAGTACACATTGAGAGGAAAAGGTGTGAAGGGTTTTGAATCACTTTTTATTCATATTAGGATAGCTCCTTACCCTATTACCTACAGAAGTTAACAAATGCTATCTAAGATAATGGCAAGGTTACAGAACAATTGGAGTGGTAACCAGTTCTAAAACAATCAAGAAAATAAATGCCTTTTATCTGTGAGCTTTTGCTTCTTGCTCCCAAGAGATTGTTGGGATGTTCACCTGGCAAACTTCTTTAAGATTCAAGCCAAACATCAGCTACACTGTGGAGCCTTCATAGTCTTTTTCCCCCCTCACCCCTCCTGTGCTCCCACTACAAAAATACAACACTCTAATAATTTGGTTAATGTGTGGGCAAGGGCTGTGTTTAATTTATTTGCATTACTAGCACCTAATGAGTGCCTACCACCAGTGCCTAGGCCATAGCAGGTATCTGATAAATGTTAGTCAATGAATATATCTAAACATTCAATGCATATTTTACATACTCTCACTCACGCATACGTACACACATTTATAAAAATCAGAAGTAAAGGAAAAGATTCTATTGACATCTTGGAAGAGAACAATGAGCTACGTGTTTCATACAAGTGACACTTTAAAAAAAAAAAAAAAAAAAACCCAAGTGCTGAGACAAAAAAAGTGGTTGAGCATTTTCAAGTAAGATATTCAAAGACAAGTCCGGATGACTGCAGTTAATGATGAAAATTCCTGCAAAAGCAGCAAAGAAGGGAAAGGACATTGAGATGGCACTGTGACAGCTCTCACCGTTGCCATGTGGAAGCAGGTAGAAATGAGGCTGAGGGAGGCGAGGTTTACATTGAATGAGGTAAACCTGAAGGCATGCATGATAGGGACAAAAGAGATCTGTAGGCCATGAAAACTAGCTCACGTGACAGTGACAGCAATCACATTAAGCGAATGCTGTGGACCATATACTACATAAGAAAGCAAGTATTTTTTTCCTCAAATATTTTACCAGTGGACATATGCTGGGTAATTCATTTATATAATTACCACAAGAAAGAAACCAGATGGAACCATTAGTTTCAGAAGAGTTAAAAATACCTTAACCAAGATCAGAAACTATCAGGGTATCACAAGTTACTAACCATTTCAGTCACATAGTTTCAGCACAGGGAACATCTCCTTGCTCATCCCCACAGCAGATTTCTAGGTATCTGCCAAGTGGCAGATCACATCAATAATAACCCTGTTTACTTCTCAAGTGCAAGGAGGTAAGTTCCAGCGATTAAGTGATAACAGGTAAATATAAACTCAGAATGATTCAGAGGCATGTAAATTGGAAAGGAGATAACAAAAATAAACAGGGGAAAGGCAGTCAGAAGTTTGTTTCATGAAGACAGGTTTCTAATTGCTAAGCAATAGAGTAAGGGTAAGTCATCAGCCACTTACATCTGATTCCCAATAATAATGAAAGGTTAGGTTCCTTGCCCTGAGCACGTTGATTAAGAATACTACACAATGCTTTCAAATCAAACAAACAGTAAGACATTTCCTTGAACAGCTGGTCAATCACGGTCAAATCAAATAACGGCCATTTGGAAAGAGTCGTCTGCTGCCTAGACTGGTCTGCTTCCTGGCCCTGATCCACTGAAGAGCATCTGTCTTCTGTCTGTCTTTGGGTCTGCAATGGGTAAAGAAAATAGGAATTTGGTTGTCAGAACAGAGGAAAGATAGTCAAGCCATACAAGGTTAATCCATATCCCAGATTTATAAACAACGGAGTCACACTATATACACATAACTGCATACACACAGGGAAAAAGAAATAAAAAAGAGTAAAATAACAACTGAAATAGTGGAAGTGATTCCACTGTGCCATCCAGTGTCCTGTGTATAAGCAAAAAAATTCACTGCCATCGAGTTGGATCCAACTCATAGCAAGCCCTCCTGGAGTTTCCGAGGCAGTATCACCATGGAAGTAGACTGCCCAACCTTCCTTCCGAGGAGTGGCTGGTGACTGTAAGCAAAAGAAAACATAAATCTAAAGAGTCACAGTTTCCAGGGGTCTCTCACACCCTTACATAATGAGCCTCTTGGTAGTTTTATATATATTTCCATAATGGGAGATATTCTAAAGACAAAAAGAATTATTAAGAAACTTTAAACTTCTTTCTATAGTTTCATTGCTACTAGCAATAGTGGTTTAATTACTTTGAAACTATTTTTTGTATGCCGAGGAAAAAAAAGCAAGTATGTTGATAGTTATCAAACATTTCATTATAAAAGAAACATAAGAATAAAATCAAAGATGGAAAAAACCCAACAACTCTGAATTGTTAAATGTGAATTAGAAGCATCAATAGGAACTCATGAATTGAGACGCAGAGAAAATTACCTTCATGTCGCCCCAAAATTGTCACCACCTACTCCTCATCCTAAAAATTGCTAATTAAAAACTAGTTCAATTAGCTTTCTAGTTGGAATTGTATTTCAGAATAAGCCTGGGTTGATGATGGATATATCTTTTTTTATAAACTACCGCTTATTAAATGTAAAAAGAATGACATAATTAGAAAAAAAAAAAAAATCACCATTTTCTAACTCTCCAGTAGATGCTAAAACTACCAACGGAAATTTTTCTAGAAAATTGTGTATTCATACAGTTGATACCCAACAGATTACTTGCTAGTTACAGGGGCTGTACCTTTACAAATGGACAGTGGTGTCACTATGGTTGGTGGCACACAGTGTAGCAACTCACAGTGTCACCCTCCATGGACCTCCTGCTGCACCAGACCATAAAGAATCCTTGGTTTTTGTTACTGATGTTAGGTGCCATCAGTTCTGACTCAGAGTAACCACGTGTACAAAAGATGGAAACACTGTCCAGTCCCGTACCATCCTCATAATCGTCGCCATGCTTGATCCCATCATCACAGCCACTGTGTCAATCCATCTCATTGAGGGTCTTCCCTTTTTTGCAAACCCTCTACTTTACCAACCATGATATCTTTCTCCAAGGACTGGTCTCTTCTGACAACATGACCAAAGCACAAGAGATAAAATCAGGCCATTCTTGCTTCTAAGGAGCATTCCAGCTATACCCCATGATAGATTTGTTCATTTTTTAGCAGTCCACAATATATTCCATACTCTTTGCCAATGTTACAACTTAACTGTATCAATTCTTCTGTGGTCTTCTTTATTCACTGTCCAGTTCTCATATGCATGTAAGGCTATGGAAAATATGATGGCTTGGGTGAGGCGCACCTTAGTCTTTAAAGTGATATCTTTGAGTTTTAACACTTTAAAGAGGTCTTTTGCAGCAGATTTGCCCAAGCAATAGGTCATTTGATTTCCTGACTGCTGTTTTCATTGTGGGATCCAAGTAAAATGAAATGCTTATTAACTTTATTTTTTTCCTCCATTTATCACAATGCTGCTTATTGGTCTAGTTGTGAGAATTTCTGTATTCTTTATGTTGATGTGCAATCCATTCTGAAGACTGTATTGTTTGATCTTCATCAGTAAGTGCTTCAAGTCTTCACTTTCAGCAAGCAAGGTTGTGTCATCTGCATATTGCAGATTGTTAACGAGTCCTCCTCTAATTCCGATGCTATGTTCTTTTACATATACTCCAGCTTCTTGGATTAGTTGCTTAGCAAACAGATTTGAATAGGTATGGTGAAAGGATACAACCCTGACATACGCCTTTCCTTATTTTAAACCACGCAGTATCCCTTTTTTCTGTTCAAACGACTGCCTCTTGGTCTTTGTACAGGTTCCACAGGAGCACAATTAGGTGTTCTGGAATTCCTATTCTTAGCAATGTTATTCATAATTTGTTATAATCCACACAGTTGAGCAATTTTGCATAATCAGTAAAACACAGGTAAATATCTTTCTAGTATTCTCTACTTTCATGTCCTCTGGAATCTGGCTTGAATTTCTGGCAGATCCCTGAAGATGTACTGATGTAACCATTTTTTAATTATCTTTAGCAATTTTACTTGTGTGTGATATTAATGACATTGTTTGTTAATTTCCACATTCTGTTGGAGCAGCTTTCTTTGGAATGGACACAAATATGGATATCTTTCTTGGCAAAGACAAGTAGTATTTTGTCAATTCCTGGAGCCTTGTTTTTCACCAACACCTTCAGTACAGCTTGGACATTTTCCTTTAATAACATCACTTCATCACATGCTACCTCCGGAAATGGCTGAACGTCAACTGCAGCAGCCATTTTTGAATTACCTTCAGCAGAATTTTGCTTGCATGTGATATTAATGATATTGTTCAATAATTTCTTTTTTAAATTTTTACTGTGATTTGGGTGGAAATTTACAGAGAAAATTCATCTTCCATACAGCAACTCACGTACACTTTGTCTCATGACACTGACTGCAATTTCCCACAATCCAACAGCTCCCCTCCAACTTCCGCCCCATAGTTACCCCTGTGTCCTTTCCTCCCATGCACTCCTGCCCCTAAGCCGTCTCCCTGTGCATACACAGCCCTTCTATTCTCCCATGGCTGATCTCTCCAAAGAGTGTATCTACCTAATATAAATGTTCAGCTCACATGCCTGCCTTTTGTCTGGCTGGAAGCCACAGAAGTGTGCTCAATTCCAGACCTGAAGGGCAGCTAGGGGCCACAGTATTAGTTCTTAGTGATTCCATCAGGCTCTATTAGACCAGCAAACCTGGTCTCTTTTTTTTCCCTAATTATTTTGAGTTTTACTCAACATTCTTCTCCCATTCCATCCAGGATCTCCTACATAGATCCCCCTCGGAGTGGCTGACAGTGGCAGCTGGGCACCATCTAGTTCTTCTGGTCTTATAGTTATATAGGCTTAGAATCGCATGATGTACCAGTCACTTGGACTGTTTCCATGCATCTTTGGTTTTCTTCATTCTTCTTTGGTCTGGACGAGGAGAGACCCATTGTCGCATCTAGATGGCCACTCGCAAGCTTTTAAGATCCCAGTCGCTACTCACCAGAGTAGGATGTGGAACAATGTTTCTGTGTAGTATGTTATGCCAATTGAGCTTGATGTCCACTGTGACTATGGTCCCGAGGCCACAGGTTCAACTCTGGGTAGCTGGCTGTGGCCAAGAAGTGACTACAACCTTGCCCCTTGTCAGCTCTTCTATATACCTGGGAATTCTTACAGAACATACACTTGTAGAACCATTGTCTGCCAACCCTATACATGGTCATGGACACACTCCCCCCTGCACAGACATATCTAATAGTTCAGCCTGTCCACCCATCGATCTACCCATAGATCAATGTTTGCCTTTACTGACAACACAGTACTATATGTGCAAAAGGGTTCATCTTTGTTGTCTGTACCTCCCATGCACTTCTGTCTTCTTCATCCTCAATGCCACCATGTTGATCACTAACATTTGGTACATTGCCCTTCTCTTCACCCAAATCAGTACTTGTCTCTACCTATCTAACAGTTCAACAATTTTTTGCATTCTGTTGGATCATCTTTCTTTGGCAAGCCACCACAGTGTGACAAAGTGGCAGACTAGTCATAGACAGAATCTTTAGTATTATTTATTATCCATTTTAAATATAGAATAATATGTGGTAAATATAGTTATAAATTGGTTAAATGTAACATTTTTTAGATTATATGTATAACAACAAATTATTTTGTAAAATCTTTCTACATTGAATTGCAACATTATTACAACATCATTGGTAACTGAGCCAAGCCAGGAAGACATTTCCTGCCATCCTGTGCAGCAGAAGCCTTTTTTTCTCTTTCTTTTCCTTCAATTATTACTTTATCCTTAAAAAAAAATTATTCATAAATACTAATTACAATAATGTAGATAAACACTCAAAAATTTGACAAAATCAGCAAATATAAAAACACCAGCAGCAACGAAAACAGCAGCATGTGCCCATAGGGCATGTAGATAAAACAAATCATTTGAAGCATCACTGTAATTGAGTAATAATGACAGCTCTGACCAGAGTACATTAGAAGGTTCAAAAAGTAAATTAAAATAGAGTTTTAGCCCTGCAGGTATATTGATACATGTAAGCTGGGCTTCAAAAAAATGTTTTTGTTGTTTAACTAATTACAAGGAAATTTTTAGAAAAATAATAAATTTCTGCTGAAACAATTGCACTAGTGACAGTGTTACCCAGTGAGGTCTGCAACCTCTGCACTGAACGCCACTGCAAAGGGAACCAAGCTATCACCACCTTAATCCAGGGATCACTGTTGTTTGTGTCACAGTCAAATAACCAAAAATTATACATCCCATTATGTAAACAACACCTATAAATTATTCATGCCAAAAAATGATCTAAATCTTATCACGTCTTTAGTTCTAACTTTAGGAAATGTAAGAGACACACAACAAGACACATGACACCATGGGGAAGCAATCAGACAACTCTAGGAGGGGTGACAATCTGCAGATATAAAAGACAAGAGGCCAGTTTCTTCAGCAAGTCAACAGCATGAGGAAGGAAAGGGCTGTTGATTTATAAGACATAACAATAAAATGCATTGTGTGGTCCTTGATTAGATCTTAATTTCAACAACCACTCCAAAAAAACACTGGAGAAGAACTGGGGAAATTTGTATATGGACTCAAACCAAAACACCAAACTCACTGCCATCGCCATTTCCAACTCACAGTGACCAAGGCTATATATCTTTATGGAAGTAAACTGACCTATCTTCCTCCTGTGAAGCAGCTCATGAGTTTGAACCACTGACTTTCTGGTTAGCAGCCAAATGCCTTACCCACTGCACCACCAGAGCTCCTTTGTATATGGACTAGATATTATGAAATATTAAAGAATTATTACTCTCATTGGGTATAACAAGGATGTTACGGTTATATAGTAAAATGTCCTTAATTTTCAGATATGCATTCTTAAGAATTTAGGGGAAAAATGTCATGATGACTGTTAGAATAAGATATGTATTTTTTGTATAACAGGTTCTTAAATACAAACCCAGTATTTCATCTTGCACTCAAATGAAGAAAATGTGATGAAATGAAGAAGTGCCAACACTGCACCTTCCTTAAGAATTTTTAAGAGTAATTTTGTTTATATTTCAAAACATGCTTTTGTTGATGACTTTGGAACATAATCTTTGTATGATATTTGATTTTGCTGTAGTTTAAGTATATGAAATTAACATTCTAAAACATAAGCTAATTAAAGGTTTGTGTTTTTAATTATCTTTAGTGAAAAACCAAATTAATTTAGTTAACTGGAACATCAATGTAATCTTCAATTACCAATTTTTTCCCCCTAGCACATCATGATAAATACAATATGTATAAAGCAGGCATTTATTTAAACTTAAACAGGCTGTGAATCATCCTTTGAAAACAATTCGAGTTTCTTCTACTCACCCTAAGTAATGCTTCAGTTAATTTTTGTATGTTCTTTTCTTTCTTTTCTAGCTCTTCCACCATCTTTTGAGTAGTCAATTTCTCTTTAGATAGTTTTTCTTGCATAGACTAAAGAGAATTAGAAAGCAAAGTATGTTAATACTTAAAAGCAAAATATGTTAATCTAACATAGGTAACCAGGATTGGCTCTGAATTCTCAGATCTTCTTTCTTCTCCAACTCTTGGGAGACGAAGCCCTTTACTTTACTACTCCTAGAGTGAATGACTTCAAAGAAAAGAAGGGGAAAGAGAAACCATCTTCCCAAAGAAGCTTTTAACATGGGTAACAGAAAATATGTAACATCTAATGTTGCTGTTTAATGCTATATTACAAACATTTAAGAATTAATTTTTTGCAGTTGGGAATATACTAATAGCAAATCTATACCATTGCTCCCTTATTTTTCTTATAGTTAATATGACATAATTTTTAACATCCCTATTTTCTATCATTTCCTTTCTCTCATAGTATTACAAACAATGAATATGATGCTGAAATCAGGCCAATGGTCTGTTACAGGAGTTTGATAAGATAGTATCTTTCCACTGTTGTGTGGCAGGCTGAAGTCTACAGTGGGAGGCCTAACTCTATTTTGAATCTTGACTTAAGTTCAGATGTCATTTCAGTTCTTTCCAATCATTAAACCAGCAATGTGGCTATGTACAGACAAGTCTGGGACAAACCTAGAGAGGCACAATTTACCCTCAAGAAGAGTATGGTTAAAAGTAGATTGTGCTCCCAAGAAGAATTACGGAACTTGCCTAGGTGTGTCCTTAATGATTTACTGAAAATAGGAGCACATTATCTAATTTAAATCAATGGTCTGGCTCTTGTAGTCAACCTGTGGCTGTGACTCAGGGCTGCATGGTCCATACCCTGACCACCATGAAGCCAAGGTGTTCAAGCCCCAGAACCAATTCTTTCACGGTTTCATCTTCAGTCATGGCCTCCCCCCCACACCTTTGTAGTCCTGCCTATGAGCGATGAGTTGACCTTCTACCAATTGTGACCCTGTGATGACTTCCTCTGTACCTATCAAATATAATGAACACCATGACTGTGATTCATTGGACTCCATTCAGCTTCTGTACTATATACATGTTGATGGTTTCCCTCAGCCTGGATCATATCTTTGTTTTGTCTTCACCCTATCTAAAAATAAAAAGGTCTCCATGAAACATGTTTGAATCTGGGGTCATTTCCCCCCTAGCACATCACAATAATATTATATATTATTGAGACATCACACTAATGTAAGAAAATCCTGAGTATACCGAAGCAGCATAAAGGATATTTTAAGTGTATTTATTTAGGTCATTTTAGTTAAAGGTCTGATTCTCAGCTACATACTAAAGAAAAACTTGCCATAACCCCTGTGGTCAGTAGTGAATCCTAAGTGTTTACATGATTTTTGTTGCTGTTATTAACCCACAATGTCAACAAACACGTGACCAGAGGAGAGATTTCATTTTCTCCCCTGCCCCCCAGTTCTATATTTGGACTCTGAAAGTGCTTCAGATCGTTGACCACCTAACTAGCACACAACCCACTGTGAAGCTTTTCCCTCACAATGCTTCTGGGTAGAATGAGCTTTCACCACAGATTGAAAGAAGATGATATAAATACAAAGCAGTTTTCTCATCTAAAGTAACAGATATTCAAATTTGTTACTTTTTAATTTATCTCCTAAATTTTGAAAAAATATTACATTTAGTTACTCAAAAGTTGGATACAAATAAAATCAAACTCTATAGTTAAGTACAGTTCCTTCCAGCGAAAGCTCATTTTATATTCAACAAAAAATGAACCTCTGAATTTGCTCTGTAAACTTTCACCCAAATCACAATTAAAAAAAAAAAAAATGAACCTCACAGTATAGTCACATGAGACTGAGTATATATATTCTGCTGTTGGACACTGAGATAACTTTGTAATCTGCTTTTGATTGAATGGTAATATGGAGATTAATTCACCTATTTGATGATTGATGTTTACTGGCCTGACAAGATTATTTGACTGGAATTTAGAATTTAACCTGTTTTCTTAAAATTTGTTCAAAATGAGGAAAGACAAGTGACTTAGCTAATAGATTCCCTATAATCTGGCAACCCATTTAAGAAGAAATCTTTTGAAAGAAAATTTGTATTACAGTTTAATGTATGTATGTATACGTTTATGTACACATCATACAAGAGTTTCAAATACACTCATTCATTCAGCAGAAATTACTGCTAAGTACTGCTCTACGCACTACGAACTAAACAGCTAAAACTCTAGCTGTTATGGAACTCTTATTTTAACTAGGAGGGAAAGATGAATGAGAACAAGCACTTAAGTATGTAAGTTACATAAAACTGTATATGAGAATTGGACTAGTGTCATGGAGAACACATAGCACCTAATAAGGAGCAAGGCAGGAGCTGAAATCTGAAATAGGGTAGAGTAAGGGTATGTTCATGAAAAGGTGACCATTGAGCAAAGACTTTGAGAAGGTGATTTTTTTTAAAAAAAAAAAAAAAAGGAGGAGGAGGAGGAGCAGGAGGAGGAGGAGGAGGAGATTGCTTCTCACAGGTATCCAGGAAGAGTGTTTTACTCAGTGTAAAGGCACTAAGGCAGCGGGTGCCAACTGAATTTGAGAAAAAGCAAGGAGTCAAGATATCTGAGAAGAGTGATGGGAGTCAGAGAAAGCAGCCAAGGGAAAGAGATTACGAGGCCTTAAGAGCCAATGTAAGGATCTTAACTTTTATTCCGCAAATAACAAGTAATCATTGAAGGGTTCTGGGCAGAGAAGTGTGTAATAGGAACACTTAGGCTCGTAAGAATAGAGTAAAGGCAGGTAAGGGTAGAAGAAATAATCCAAATAAGAGATGAAAATGGCTTGGACAGGAGTGACAGCAGTAGAGGCAAGAGAATTTTCTGACAAATAGGAGGTTAGAGAGGAGTCAAGGACAAGCCTAAGGTTTTCAGTCTGAGCAGATGGAAGAACAGACTTGCCATTAACTGAGATTAGAAATATGAAAAGTGTAGCCGGGTTACTTTTTGGTGTGTGGTGGGGAGGAGATAAGATAGTCTTCTTTTGACATGTTAAATATATATGCCAAGTAATGATGCTGAGCAGGCAACTAGATCCACAAGTCAGTTCAGAGAAGAATTTTGAGCTGCTGATAAATACCAAGCTTACACATAATACTTAAAGCCACAAAACTGGCAAGATCACCAAAGGAAGAATACCAAGGACAGAAACAAACTCCTTCTTTTGAAATATTATACAGTATTTTAGAAAATAATTTACATGCTGTCATGGATTGAACTGTATCCCCCTAAAATATGTGTCAAGTTGGCTGGGCCATGATTCACAGTGGTTTGGCAGTTACATAATGGTGTGATATTACATGCTCTGAGTCATAGCCCTGATCTGATGTAAGGGGAGTTTCCCTGATGTGTAACGTACAGCACTGCTTATCCTACAGCAGAAAGAAGCTAGCAGAGGGGCAGAGACCTCAGTACTACCAAGAAAGAAGAGCCAGGAGCAAAGTATATCTCTTTTTAGATTCATGGTCTCTGTGCTGAGGACCTTCCTAGACCCAAGGGAAGACTGATGCCAAGACACATGGAGATCTCCAAGGAATGCCAGGCCCACAGATGTTGAAAAGAGATAAGGATTTTAAATCCTGAATTTGGAATTCCAGCCTCCTAAATTTTGAGAGAATAAATTTATGTGTCTTAAAGCCATGCACTTGTGATGCTTCTGTTATGGTGCCACTAGACAGACAATTAAGACAGAATCTGGTACCAGGAGTGTGATGCTGCTTCTAAGAGACATCTAAAATGTGGAAGCAGTTTCAGAATTGAGTAATGAGTAGAGGTGGGAAGAGTTGTGAGGTATCTAATAGTAAAAACCAAGATTGCCATGAAGAGACTGTTGGTGGAATTATGGATGTCAAAGGCAATTCTGGTGAGAGCTCAGAAGGAAGTGAGGAGAATTTTAACACCAGAGACAGTGCAGATGGCAAGAAGCAGGGCCAGAAGAACAGCAGTAGCAGAACCAGGAAACCAGCATGAGATGGTACAGGAGCTGAGCTATGGAGCAAGAGAGTGTGAGCATCTTTAGGCTGAGGCTCACTGGTAGAACGGGGTGCCTCTGGGCACTTACTGGTAGACCTGAAGAGCTGTGTAACACTTGCCAATCAGGGTAGAGGCTGGGCTGGCCCAATAGGCCAAAAAGCAGAAGCTGAAGAGACAAGGAACAGAGGAAGCAGAGCTGCCAAGGTCTCAAAGGGTAGGGCTATGACCTATGGGGTCTCAAAGGCAGGGACTCTGGGGTTTCAAAGGTTGGGGCCATAGGCTCCTAGGTTTCAAAGAGTCAGATCTTCACCATCTCAGTTCTGGAGGGTGGGGCTGTCATTCACGAGTGCCAGGGGGATGGGGCTAGAGCTGCTGCCCAAAGATGAGGGAGTGGAGCACCCACGCCCAAGGGGCAGAAGAATGGGGTCTGCTGGGGGCAAGGGCACCACTCAGTTGGACTAAAAGAGTGGGGCCACACAAATGAAGCAGAGTTGTAATCCCAGTGGGCCTAGAAAGTGGAGCTGAAGCCCAAAGCCAGACAGCATGGCCAACAACCAGAGTCTGGAGGCCAGAGTCATTGCCTATGTGGTCTCAGAGAACAGAGGATTGTTTTCAAGCTTTGAGAGTTAATATAAATTTATCTGGTGGGGTTTTGACTTATATAGTGCCATGGTACCCATTATTTTTTCTTTTTCTGCTATTTCTACCATTTGCAGTAGAAATGTCTACCTTGTGCCTGTTCTACTGTTGTATCTTAGAAGCAGATAACGTGTATTCCAGGTTCAAGGATGAAGAGAAAATTTTGTCCCAGGATGGAATTTGGACCTGGAGTTAATTTAAGACTTTTGGGATCATACGACAGGTTGATAATGTTTTGAACATTCGAGGACATTAAGCTTTGGGAGCCAAAGGATGGAATGTCATGGATCGAACTGAGTCCTCCAAAATATGTGTCAGCTTTGCTGGACCATGATTCTCAGTGGTTTGGTAGTTATGTAACAATGTAATTTAGCAGTTATATAATGGTGTGATCATCCCCCATGATGGACTCTAATGTGATCAGCCAATCAGTTTTAAGGGGATTAGGGTAGGATGCAATTTCCTTACTTGAGGCACAGCCCTGTTCCGATGTAACAGGAGTTTTCCTGAGGTGTGGTCTGTATCACTTTTTGTAAGATATAAAAGGAGGGAGAAGCAAGCAGAGAAAGAGGGACTTGAGAACCAAGAAAGAAGATCCAGGGGTACAGCGCAACCTTTGGACCTTAAGTCCCTGCACTGAGAACCTTCTAGACGCAGGGGAAGACTGATGCCAAGACACACAGAAATCTCCTTGGGATACCAGGCCCTCAGATGCTGAAAGGAGACAAAGACCTTCCCCCAGAGAGAAAAAGCCTTCCCCTAGAGCTGGAGCTCTGAATTTGGGTTTCTAGCCTCCCAAACTGTGAGAAAATAAATTTGTTTGTCAAAGCCATCCACTTGTGGTATTTCTAGATAACTAAGAACTAGATAACTAAGACACATACCTTCAAACCAAGCCTCTTCATTAATATAACAAATGAAATTAAACTTATCCCTAGACTATGAAGTGGAAACATTTCTGATAAGGCATTAAATCCAATTTGTATATGCTAGTCTACTAATCTACCTAGATTTTTATTAAATAGGATTTATGCTACAGATCTCAAGTTTATCATGTCTAGTTAGATAAGCAAAAATGACAATGAAAACCTTAAAAAGTAAGTTCCTCTGAGATGTTTCTGTTGAAATTTTACTATACATATTTCAATTATCTAGAAACAAAGTGTAATATTTTTAATTTATTGCTGAGGACAATTGAAAAGTTTCATACTGTTATGATTCTATTAATATAAGTATACACTTTTTGCAAGAGCTTACATAAATATACACAAAAGGTTAATGTAATAGTATTTGTATTAAGAAACAGCAATTAATAAGATGTGTGCATACTTAATGAGGTAAGATAATAATGCCACTTAGCACTGATAAATGGAATCCATTCCTTGATGAGGTTTAACAGTATTTTCTCTTAATATCTTTAAAAAATTTATTTATCTAGTGTTAATAGTATAGGATTATGGAGTCAAGCAAAACTAGGTTCTGGGTCTCTATCTTTGTACTGTGTTTTCTTTTGTGAAGAACTGAAAAATGTGTAGTGTGTACATTGATGATACCTCTGAATGTCTGTCCAATTCACAAATGCTGTGAGGCATAAGTTCTTACGTTTGTACTGGGATTCTGCACTCCTGGGTCATGGGCTAGTTGGGTCAGGTTGATTGAAAATCTGACCAAACCTGAGGAATTGAGACCTGGAGTCTATGAGTTAAGACTCTTCAGGTAGCTAGAAATGGAGCTTAGGTGCTGCGGCGAGCCATGTTCTACTATGTGAGTTAAGGAAGGATAGGAAGTCAGTCAGCTGAGAAAAAAGAATAAAACATACTATAGAGAGAAGCAACAAGGCCTCTTCTTTCCTAACCCTACACATTGCTATGGAGTGGATTTCGACTCATTGTGACCCTGTAAGACAGAGTACAACTGCCCCCTAGGGTTTCCAAGGCTGTAAGTCTTTATGGAAGCAGACTGCCACATTATTTCTCCCGTAGAGTGGCTGGTAGGCCCAGGCCTTTCGGTTAGTGGCTGAATGTTTTAACCACTGTGCCACCAAGGCTCCTTTTCTTTCTTAAAGCCTTGTTCATTCTTACCTTTAGATTCCACAAGACATCTGCATTCTTATGTAGATTCTACTATTCTATTGAGAGACCTTGGACTGCTAAAAGAACTAACAAATCCATCCTGGAAGAAATGCATCCAGAATACTCCGTGGAAGTGAGAATGGCCAGACGTCATCTCAACCTATTTCGGTCATGTTATCAGAAGGAACCATTCACTGGAGAAGGGTATCATGCATGGTAAAGCTGAGGGTCAACGGAAAAAGGAAACGCCCTAAACAAGATGGATGGATACAGCGGCTTCAACGATGGGCTCAGGTACAGCAAGGATTGTGAGGCTGGCACAGGACTGCACAGTGTTTTGTTCTGTTGTACACAGGGTCTCTATGAGTCAGAGTTGACTCAATGGCACCTAACAATAACAACAACTATTTTTGTTTAGGCTAAATTGCGTTACTGTTGCTTATAATGAAAAAGAACAAATGACTTCTACCTGGCACAAAATATTTATCAACAGATGCCAATTCCATTATGCTTATATTAAATATTAAGAGGGGCTCATTTCAAATTTAGCATAGTGAATGAAGTTCATTATGGGCAAAGGTTTTTGTTTTGTTCACTATTTATGCCCTAGAAGAGTGCCTGGCCCATGGTAGGCACTCAGTAAACAGCTATTGGATGAGCTCAATTAGTGAATAAATGAAAAAGTTACTACTGACTCACTACCCAATTTAGTTTTTGTTTAAATGAAAGGCTAAATAAGTGTTCACTAATTCAACAAATACCCACCAGCCACTCCTCGGAAGGAAGGTTGGGCAATCCTACTTCCATAGTGATACTGCCTTGGAAACCCAAGGAGGGGTCGCTATGAGTCGGGGCTGACTTGACAGCACATAACAACAACAACAACAACAACAACAATTCAACAAATAAGCTATTAAGTATCTGTTATGTGCAAGGCACTGTGCTAAGTGCCAAGTTGGATAAAGATTGCATAAAAATCCTAGAGCACTCATCTTATGACAGCATAAAACATATTTAGTAATAAATTAAACAAAAGAAGTACAAAACTCTGAAAGCTATAAAACACTGTTGAAAGAAATGAAAGAAAATCTAAATAAATGGAAAAATATCTATGTTCATGGATTGTTTTATTAAGATGGCAACATTCCCCAAATTCATTTACAGATTCAACAGAGTCTCTCTCAGAATCCCAGTTGATTCCAAAATTCAAAATACATTTCCAGAATAGCCAAACAGTCTTGAAAAAGAACACAGTTGGAAGAACTCATTTTCCCCGATTATAAAACTTACTACAAAGGAAGAGGAATCAAGACAGTGTGATTCTTATAAGATCAGTCATATTAATTAAGTGAAATAAAATTGAGAGTGCAAAATTAAACCCATGTGTCTATGGTCAACTGATTTTCAACAAGTGTGTCAAGATGATTCAGTCGGGAAAGAACGGTCTTTTCAACATGTTGCTGGGACAACTAGATAGCCACATGCAAAAGAATGGCCACATAAAAAATCTATTCAAAATGGATTCAAAACCTAAATATAGTTTTAATAAAAGGCATGTTTCAGTTACTATGGTTTTCAAAATTTACTAGTAATAATAATTTTTATTTCTCATGCATCATCATAAAGCAAGTTCATCTAGGTAAACATTTTCAAAATTAAAAATATCTTTAGGAAGACAGAACTTAATGTCAAGAAACATCACAATGGGAAAGTTTGGTAAAAGAGAATAATGATGGCTGAACAACATGATGAATATAACTAGTATCAATGAATTGTACATGTGAAGACTACTGACATGTCAAATGCTTTGTTACATATATATTTACTACAATTAAAAACAAAAACTGAAGCAGTGAAAATTTTAAAATATTGAACAGAATGACATATAATTAACTATTCTTCTACATATTCATTTATATGTGGTCACAACATATCTAAATGTGACTTAAAAACTAGGCCAATGTAAGAATAAATTACATTAAGATGTTCCACAAATAGAAAAGAATGCACATTTCAATTAATACAAATATAATGTAAATGATAGCAGGTAATAAATAAAAT
The DNA here is from genome assembly GCF_000298275.1 of Orycteropus afer afer. Taxonomy (NCBI): domain Eukaryota; kingdom Metazoa; phylum Chordata; class Mammalia; order Tubulidentata; family Orycteropodidae; genus Orycteropus; species Orycteropus afer. The sequence continues at coordinate 1,672,788 of NW_006922028.1, read as the reverse complement.
CTCACAGGTCTTATCCACCAAGGTTTCATGTGTTGGTTGTCCTTAATATGAATTGAGATAACATTTATTCATATTTGCTTCATGGAAAATGTTGCCAACTGAAAGAAATCCTTTCATTGTGGTTTTAGGATAAGAAGTCAGATAACAATGGCTAAAGGGAACCTAAAGATGCTGTGATTCTAACTGCTCATGTAACAACTGAAGTTATGTTGTAGGAATACAAAATTAAGAGCATATCTTCTACAAATCAATGCATCAGGGCCATACATTTGTTGAATAGGATTGGTTGGTTGACTAAACCAATAAATCAGTTAATATGGCCAAAAGACAGTCAAGCAGACTGTCTACTATTTTTCATTCTGCGTTTCTTTACTACTTACATTTTAAGAATATTAGAATTGATAAATATAAAAATTTATTCAACAAAATTTGTCCAGTGGCTTCCTATCACACTAAAATAAATCCAAAGACATATGCCCCACAGTGAGCTGGCTCCAGACCATTGCCTCTCACCATTCCCACAATCATTCCAATCCTTGCTTAAATATTATCTTCTCAGGAAAAATTTCATGGTCATCCACCTGACACAGCACTCTCTGACCTCACCCTCTACTCTACTTAATTTTTTCAATAGCACCTGACGTTGTAAGAGTTTTTCATTCTCTCCATCTAACCTACTAGTATGGTTGGGGTAATTGTCACATTCACTGATGAATCACAAAGCTAAGAACAATGCCCGGAATATAGGTAGTTGCTCAGTAATTACCTGGTGAACAAATAAAAGAATTAAAATCCACTTAATCCACAAATTTTGGATTATATATAATTATCTGTTCTCTGCTAAGCTCTACATATGCAGATGATTGACACAGTCTCTACTCTCAAGAAACTAATCATGGGGGAGCAAAACAAATTGTGTTAAAAATTTGATAATATACCAAGAGTACTATACAGAATTATTAGGGTGGGGAGGGGAGGTAAAAGGGAAGTGGTTAATTCTACCTCAGAGGTAGAGAGGATCTTTCCAGGTTTCCCAGGAGAGGTAAAGCTCCTGGAGGGTCCTGAAAACTGAGTATGTACATTTCCCAAAAACTGCATGAGGAAACAAGGCATGCAATCCTGAAGGAGGGTTGGTAGGAAGGAAATACAAAGCAGACTGCAGGAAATAGGCTAAGAATTTAGGGCTTTATCCCACAGGTATAGAGAGCTACAAGATTACTTCTATACTGGAGAAGTATCACTTAAAAAGCATTAGAGAAAGACTGAGGTAATGTGGGCAGGGGAGCAAAGTGGAAGGCAGAGAAAACAAATCTGGAAAAATAGACAGACAGTGTAATAACAGAGATCTTTATATTAAACCAAAAACCAAACCCATTGCTGTCCAGTCTATTCCAATTCATGGTGACCCTACAAGACAGAGTAGAAATGACCCATAGGATTTCCAAGGCTATAAATTTTTAAGGAAGCTGACTCCACATTTTTCCCAGCAGAGTGGCTGGTGGGTTCAAACTGAACACCTCTCAGTCACCAGCCAAGTGCTTTACCCACTGTGCCACCAAGGCTCTGATCTGTATATTGTTGTTATGTGCCGTTGAGTCGGAGCCGACTCATAGCAACCCCTCCTTGGGTTTCCGAGGCAGTATCACTACGGAAGTAGATTTCCCTATTTTCCTTCCGAGGAGTGGCTGGTGGGTTTGAACCGCTAGCCTTCTGGTGAGCAGTCAAGTGCCTTAGGCACTATGCTACCAGAGCTCCTGATCTCTATATTTGGCAGTATCAATGATAAGAAGAAGAAGAAGAGAGAGAAATGTCTTCAGGGTACCAATATTTATGGGATAGGGCAGAGAAACAGAGCACATATAGAACTCTGAAGACAATGTGATAGAGAAGAGGAGGATAAGATGGGGAAAATGTACAAATAAAATAAAATGTGAGCTCCAAACAATCCCTTGTTTTTAACTGTTAGGGTCCTTGATGACTTCCAAATGTGTTCTGAGCAGTGAAGATAGATGATAGCCCAATCAAAAAGAAAAGGAGAGATAAGGATTAGAGAAGAGCAAGCATCAAACCATGGTTTTTCAGAAGTGATGTACCAAATAGCATTTTCTTTCTAAAAAAATTGAAAAAGTAGTATTAAAGACTTCACAACTTCACCTCAAGTACTTATTAGTATTATCTCTTTTTCAGTATATATGTGCTGTAAAATCTTCTAGGCTAAGTAATCATTAAGAGTAAGTCAGCATATAATTGATTAAAACTAGTATAAAACATTCCTTACCTGAATTTCTAAAATCATTCTGTCAATCTCAAGTTGTTGGTTGTCTATTATCTAAAACACAAGAAATAAAGATAATTCTGAATCATATTACTTTTTTTTTAAATTGTGATTTAGGTGAAAGTTACAAATAGGTTTGCCATTCAGCAATCCATATACATTCTATTTTATGACATTTACTGCAATCCCTACACTGTAACACCTAGCTCTATGCCTGGGGAAATGCTGTCCTCTTCATCTCACATGCTTAATTGTTCTAATGACTGCATTTAAAAAAAAAAAAAAAAAAAAGCCAAACTCACTACCATGGAGTCTATTCCAACTTACAGAAACTACCATTGGGTTTCCAAGGCAGTAAATCTTTTCGGAGGTAGACTGCCCCATCTTCCTTCCATGGAGCAGCTGGTGGGTTTGAACTGCCAACTTTCTGATTAGCAGTCAACTGCCTTAGGCTCTGTGCCACCAGAGCTCCTTAATGAGTACATACCCTCCTGATACTATTGTTCACCTTATAGGCCCAGTCTAACATCTGGCTAACAGTTGAGTCATGGAAGTTAAGTTCAGTTCCTAGCTTGAAGGGTGGCTAAGGGCCACAGTCTTTTTTTTTTTTTTTCCTTTTTTTTGCAGTGTTTCCTCCCCTCCCCTCCCATCCCTGGTAACCAACAGAGAAATTTTCCCTCCATATATAAACCTTTCTTTGACTTTTTACAATAAAGAACTAATACAACAATGTTTTTTTCCTTCTGTGATTGACTTATTTCACTCAGCATAATGTCCTCCATGTTCATCCATGTATGCGGTGTTTTGCAAATTCTACATTATTCTTTGGTGTTCCATAGTATTCCATCGTGTATATGCATCACAGTTTGGTTATACATTCTTCTGCTGATAGGCACTGTGGTACTTAATATGTGTCAACTTGGCTGAGCCTGGTTGAGTGGCTGGGCAGTCTGTGGCAGTTATTCCCCACGATGAGACTAGCAATCATCTCCATGGTGGGATCTACGACAAGCAGCTGAGTAGCGGCTTTAGAGATGTGATCTGCTTCCCACATATAAAAGACAGCTTTGGTACTGATCTCTAGTTTATGGCGCTGGTCTCTAGTTTACGGTACGCTTGAACCCTGCATGTAGCCAAGTCATTATTCAGCAGCCTGCCATACTCTGCCAATCTTAGGACTTTCAATGCACTTGAACTAGCAGCCTGCCATGTTGTTTGGTAACATTGGGACTGTGGCTTTATACTTGTCAACCTTGGGTTTGTGAACCTCAGCAGCCAGCAGCTATCTGAGTAAAGAAAAGCCTTCAGCTTCAGTGGGCTGGGAGCAGGAGGCAAACCTGAAGTCCAAGGCTGAGAGGCATTCATCCAGCCCCTAGAGCCTGGTACTTTGAACATGTACTTAAAGCCTCCAAACTGTAAGAGAATAAACTCCTGTTTGTTCATGTAATTCCATTTGCAGTATATTCTTGTCAGAATGGCAGTAGGTAACCAAAACAGGCACCTAGGTTGTTCCCATCTTTTTGCTGTTGTAAATAGTGCTGCGATGAACATGGGTGTGCCTCTATCTGTTCTTGTCCTGGCTCTCATTTCCTTAGGATACATACCTAGTAATGGAATTACTGGGTCAAATGGTATTTCTAATTCCAACTTTTTGAGGAACTGCCATAATGCTTTCCACAGTGGTTGTATCATTTTACAGTCCCATCAGCAGTGTATGAAAGTCCCAATCTCTCCACATCCTCACCAGCATTTGTTGTTTTTTGTCTTGTTGAACTTTGCTATTAGTGCTGGGGCAAGATGGTATCTCATTGTTCTGATTTGCATCTCTCTAATGGCTACTGATTGTGAACATTTTCTTCATGTGTTTGCTGGCTGTCAAAATATCCTCTTTGGTGAAGTGTCTGTTCATGTCTTCTGTCCATTTTTAATTGGATTGTTTGTCTTTTTTGGCGTTGAAGTGCTGGAATATTCTATAAATTTTACAGATAAATCCCTTGTCAGATACGTCGTTGCTGAATATTTTTTCCCAATAGGAAAAAATAGGTTCTGTAGGTTCTCTTTTGACTCTTTTGGAGAAGTCTTTGGAAGCACATAAAAATTTAAGTTTTAGAAGGTCCCATCCATCTAGTTTCTCTTTTGCTGTTTGTGCATTTTGGGTTATGCTTGACTGTCTATTTATGCCATTAATTAAGGCCCATAAATTTTCCCCTTGAGGAATTTTATAGTTTTAGGTTTCACATTTAAGTCTTTGATCCATCTGGAGTTAGTTTTTGTGTATGGTGTGAGGTACAGCTCTTGTTTCATTTTTCTGCAAATG
>NW_006922028.1:1645154-1667644 GCF_000298275.1 Orycteropus afer afer | reverse complement strand
CTTTGTACAAGTCTTTTGTGTCCCTGGTAAGATTTATTTCCAAGTATTTTTTTTTTTTTTTGGTAGCTACTGTAAATGGTATCGATTTCCTTATTTCTTTTTCAGCAATCTCTTTGATGGTGTAGAGGAATCTAACTGATTTTTGTGTGCTGACCTTGTATCCCGCCACTATGCTAAATCTCTCAATTAGTTCCAGTAGGTTTTTTGCTGAATCTCTTGGCTTTTCTATGTATAGGATCAACAGCAAAAAGGGATCATTTGACTTCTTCCTTACCAATCTGGATGCCTTTGATTTCCCTTTCTTGCCTTATTGCCCTGGTTAGGCCTTCCAATACAATGTTGAATAGAACTGGTGATACAGAGCATCCTTGTCTGGTTCCTGTTGACAAGGGATATGGTTTCAGTCTCTCTCCATTGAGAATAATGTTGGCTGTTGGTTTTGCACATATGCCCTTTATTATGTTGAGAAATGTCCCTTCTATTCCGATTTTGCTGAGAGTTTTGATCAGGAATGGGTGCTGGATTTTATCAAATGCCTTTTCTGCATCGATTGATATGATCATGTGGTTCTTTTCCTTTGTTTTATTTATGTGATGGATGATGTTGACTGTTTTTCTAATTTGAACTATCCTTGCATACCTTAAACTTGGTCATAACGCGTTATTTTTTTGATATGTTTTTGGAGTCTGTTGGCTAGGATTTTGTTGAAGATTTTTGCATCTATATTCATGAGGGATATCAGTCTGTAGCTTTCCTTTTGAGTGATATCTTTGCCTGGTTTTGGTATCAAGGTTATGCTTGCTTCATAAAATGAATTTGAGAGGATTCCATCCTTTTCTATGTTCTGGGATAGTCTGAGTAGGATTGGTGTCAGTTCTTATCTGAACGTTCAGTAGGATTCTCCAGTGAAACCATCTGGGCCATTGCTTTTTGGGTTGGTAATTTTTTTATGACTTGTTCAATTTTTTCTTTTGTTATGGGTCTGTTCAAATTTTCCACCTCGGTCTGTGTTAGTTTTGGTAATTAGTGTATTTCTAGAAATCTGTCCATTTCTTCTAGATTTTCAGATTTATTGGAGTATAGTACTTCACAGTATCCTGATATTATCCTTTTAATTTCTGTTGGGTCTGTTGCGACATCGAAAGACCACAGTCTTGGGGGTTCCACTAGTCTTCATCAGACCAGTAAACCTGGCCATTTTTATGACTTTGAATTTTGTTCCACATTTTCTTCCACTCTATCAGGGACCTCTTATTATGATGCCTTTCAGAGTGGTCAGCAGTGGTAGCTGGGCACCACCTAGTTCTTCTGGTCTCAAAATCATGAGGCTAGGATTCACATGCTCCATCAGTCCTTTGTTCTAATTGTTTCCTGTGTGTTTGATTTTCTTCACTCTTTTTTGCTCCAGTTGAGGAGAGACCAACAGTTGCAACTTAGATGGCCGCTCACAAGCTTTTAAATCCCCAGTTGCTACTCACCGAAGAAATATGTGGAACATTGTCTTTAAAGACTATGTTATACCAACTGACCTTAATGTTCCCGACTATGGTCCTGAGCCTCCAGACCCAGTGATCATTCCCTGCTGTGTTTCCCTTATGACAAGACATATTCTTAAACTTTGTTTGTCCCATGCATGCTTTATTACATTCCTGAATGTATTGCAGCACATATAAATACACAGGTAGATATAGCTTCTGTCAAACCTATATAAATTTGTGGATATACTCTCATTCACCTCCCCACCCCTGTTCAGACAAATCACTGTTTTCTATTGCTTTAAACAGTACCAATATTTCAAGAAAACAAAGACAAGACCAGGGAATTAAGAATTCATTAATAAAAGTATTCATGCCAAATCTCCTTTAAATAGCATGATATGGACTGTAGATATGTAAAATGCAAAAGTCTTCCTTTAGTTCTTGATAAAACTGTTCTCTAATTTATCTAAAACATGAAAATAACTGAGACAGATTAATTCTAATTTAGAAAGGAAAAGATATCCATTTGTTTTTAGCTAAGAAATACTATGGTTTCTTTAGTTTGATTTTTGTTCTAATTTAGATTATTTAAATTTATTTTAATTGCTATTTTCTTTCCAAATAAAAATTTTTAAGCTAAAAATCACATAAGGTATCAAATATCAATAGAGTTATAAATGAAATAACTATAAATGATATATCTAACCCACACATATCCACATAGTATACATTTCACATTTATTATCAAATATATCTACTGACCTTACAAGCATTTTCATTTTGTTCTCTGAGGTTATCATTTTCACTCTGAAGCTGCTTTGCATCTAACATGGGAAGGCGGATTCCATCTTCAAGGCACTGTTCTACTTTTTGCTGCAAACTGTTTTAGAAACACAATTGTAAGACCAAAAAATGGTCTACTTGCTGAGTGAGGTCTTCTCAATGACTTCAATTAAACTCCCTTCTTAGAGTCTACAGAACTTTTTAATCAAGAAATAATCAAAACCATAGTCACATGTATATCTGAAGTTCCTTTGGAACTTAAGGAATATTTCATCATATCCTACTCCCAAAGTCAAGTGACATGAAATGCATAAAATTACTGAAGAATTGTAGAAGACCTCCTTTGGTCATTTACATCTATTTGAAATGAACAGAATTTTCTGGGATGAAGTCATTGCAGATAGTGTCAAGATAAAATTAAGATATGGAAAATGGATTCCAAAATGCACTGCACTAAATATTTCCAAATCAAGAACACTAAGCTCAGTGTTCTCCAAAAACCTAATAAAAGAAAAAGTGCTAATAGGTCTAAGATCATAATGAATATATAAAAGTACACAAGGTAACAAAATAAAAACATCAGAATTATTTACAAGTTTCTCTGATTTTGTTCATAAAACATAGCTTGAATTTATGATCATAATGCTCTAGAAAACTAACCAGATACATTATCTTCTTTTATTTAATCATTAAAAACAAAAGAAAAAAAAAGCATATGGTTGAATTAGTGGAGGTCAGGAAGCAGTTTTGAGAAGAGAAAGTGAGATGTAACATATGAAGTTGTAAAGGGAAATTAAAGAGCATGAAAGAGTAAAGGAGAAAAATAATGAGAGCCAAAAGTATATAACTTTTTAATTTGGAACTAAGATTAAGAACACTGAAGACTGAATTGCTCCTGAAAGTACAGATCTTCTGCACCAAAACCCAAGGGAAAAAAGTAGAACAGGCACATTTAAGACTTTGAAAGTAGAAGTAAAACAATATTATATAGAATTAACACATGGATTTTGATTAAAAGTTGAATATATACTGCATCATATAATTGACATATAAGCATGAACAGTGTATTTCTTAGCTACTTGTTTTGTTATCTTACTCTTAAGGACAGTTTTACCTATTGATAGTTGATAATCCATTAATTGGTTTATGTTTTATAAAAGAGAAAGTATGAGTGTCCCTGCATATAACACAGTTTTCTAGGCTTTTCAGGAATCCAATTCCAATTTCCAAGCTTAAATACACTACCTGAAGACACTGATAAATGATATTTATATCATGATTTAATGATAATTCTAACTGTATTAATACAAAAGACAAGAATCCAATAAAGCAAGATATATAAGTAAATGTGATCACACATGGCAAAAAAAGTGTATCTGTACTCACTTAAGGTGTAACAACAAACAGATTACTTCATTTTAATATATTTCATTAAGAAATGCAGCCTGAAGCCTTAATAAATTTAAAAACATTGAAATACTGCAAAGCATCTTTCTCAGATCACAATTACATAAAATTAAAAATAAACAATAGAATATCAAGGGAAAAAGAACAAATACATGGAAACTGAGTAACACTCTCCTTGAAAATGACTGGGTAATAGAACAAATAAAAAATGAAATGAAAATATTCCTTGAATCAAACGAGAATAAAAATATAACAAACCAAAATCTTTGGGTCACAGCAAAAGCAGTGATCAGAGGCCAATATATAGCAATAAATGAACACATCAAAAAAGAAGAGCCAAAATCAACACTTTAAACCAACATCACCAACAATTAGAAAAAGAACAGAAGAAAAGCCTATAGTTACCAGAAGAAAGGAAATAATAAAGATTTGAGCAGAAATTAAGGAAACAGAAAGACAACAGAAAAAATCAACAAGACTAGAAGTTGGCTTTTTGAAAAGATTAATAAAATTGACAAACCACTGGCAAATTTAACAAAGGAAGAAAGAGAGAATGCAAATAACATGAAAAACCAAATGGGCGACATCACAACAGAACCAAATGAAATAAAAAGAATAAAATCAGGATACTATGAAGAACTGTACTACAACAAATTTGAAAATCTAGAAGATTTCTAGAAACACACTAATTACTGAAACGAACACAGACTGAGGTGGAAAAGGTGAACAGGTTATAAAAAAATTACCAAAAGAAAAAAAAAGTCCTGGCCCAGATAGTTTCACTGGAGAGAATTCTACCAAGCATTCAGAGAAGAACTGACCCCAATCCTACCCAAACTATTCCAAAACATAGAAAAGAATGGAATCCTCCCAAATTCATTTTATGAAACAAGCATAACCTTAATACCAAAACCAAGCGAAGATATCACTAAAAGGGAAAATTACAGACTAGTATCTCTCATGAACATAGATGCAAAAATCTTCAACAAAATCCTAGCCAACAGATTCCAAAAACATATAAAAAAAAATGCATTATGACCAAGTGGGGTCCATATCATGTATGCAAAGATGTTTAACATTAGAAAAACAATCAACATCATCCATCACATAGATAAAACAAAGGAAAAGAACCACATGATCATATCAATCAATGCAGAAAATGCATTTGATAAAATCCAACACCCACTCCTGATCAAAACTCTCAGCAAAATCGGAATAGAAGGGACATTCCTCAACGTAATAAAGGGCATATGTGCAAAACCAACAGCCAACATTATTCTCAATGGAGAGAGACTGAAACCATACCCCTTGCAAACAGGAACCAGACGAGGATGCCTTCTATCACCACTTCTATTCAGTATTGTATTGTAAGTCCTACCTAGGGCAATAAGGCAAGAAAGGGAAATCAAACGCATCCAAATTGGTAAGGAAAAAGTCCAACTATTCCTATTTGCTGACAATATGATCCTATACACAGAAAATCTAAGAGACTCAGCAAAAACTCTACTGGAACCAATTGAGAGATTTAACATCCTGGTGGGATACAAGATCAACACACAAAAATCAGTTGGATTCCTCTACACCATTAAAGAGATTGCTGAAAAGGAAATAAGGAAGTCAATACCATTTACAATAGCTACCAAAAAATAAAATACTTGGAAATAAATCTTACCAGGGACACAAAAGACTTGTACAAAGAAAACTATAAAAGATTCCTTCAAGAAACCCTAAGAGATCTACATAAATGGAAGAATATACCATGTCTGTGGATAACTAGATGGAACACTGTGAAAGTGTCAATTCTGCCCAAAGCAATCTATATATACATTCAATGCAATCCCAATCCAGATCCCATCAACATTCTTTAAGGATATGGAAAAACCAATCACTCACTTTTTATGGAAAGGAAAGAAACCTCGGATAAGCAGAGAACTGCTGAAAGAAGAACAAGGTAGGTCTCACACTTCCAATTCTCAAAATGTACTATACAGCCACAGTAGTCAAAACTGCCTGGTATTGGTAAAACGACAGACACATAGACCAATGGAATAAAATTGAGAACCCAGACATGGATCCATCGAACTATGGTCAGCTGATCTTTGACCAAGGGCTGAAATCCATTAAATGGGGAAGAGATTGTCTGTTTAACGAATGGTGTTGGCACTACTGGATATCCATTTGCAGAAAAATGAAATAAGATCTGTACCTCACAGCATACACAAAAAGTAACTCCAGGTGGATCAAAGACTTAAATGTGAAACATAAAACTATAAAGTTCCTCAAGGAACTGGGACAAATTTAGGGAGTTCTGGTAGCATAGTGCCTAAGGCATTTGAATGCTAATCAGAAGGCTGGAGGTTCAAACCCACCAGCCACCCGCTGAAAGGAAGATTGGGCAATCCACTTCTGTAAAAATACCACCTCAGAAACATAAAGAAGGGTCATTATCAGTCAGAAATGATCTCGATGGTAGTGAGAGTTTAATACATGGCATAAATAGACTATGAAGCATAACCCAAAATGCACAAACAGCTGAAGATAAACTAGATGAATGGGACCTTCTAAAAATTAAATTTTTATGTCCTTCCAAAGACTTCCTCAAAAGAGTAAAATGGGAACCTACAGATTGGGAAAAAATATTTGGCAACAACATATCTGACAAGGGACTTATCTCTAAAATTCATAGAAAACTCTAACACTTCAGCAACATAAAGACAAATCATCCAATTCAAAACTGGGCAGAAGACATGAATAGACACTTCACCAAAGAGGATATTCAGGTGGCCAACAAACACATGAAGAAATGTTCACAATCATTAGCCATTAGAGAGATGCTAATCAAAACAACGAGATACCATCTTGCCCCAGCACTAATAGCAAAGTTCAACAAGACAGAAAACAACAAATGCTAGTGAGGATGTGGAGAGTTTGGGACTCTCATACACTACTGATGGGACTGTAAAATGATATAAACACTGTGGAAAGCAGTATGGCGATTCCTTAAAAAGTTGGAATTAGAAATACCATTTGGCCCAGTACTCCCATTATTAACTATATATCCTAAAGAACAGACAGCCATCACAAGAACAGATATACACACACCCATGTTTATCACAGCACTATTTACAACAGCAAAAAGATGTAAACAGAAGAATGGATAACCAAACTATATAGGTACATATACACAATGAATACCATGCAACCCTAAAGAATAACATAGAATTTGCAAAACACCACATAATGTGAGCCTGGAGGACATTATGCTCAGTGAAGTAAGTCAATCACAGAAGGACAAAAATTGTATTAGTCTGTTATTGTAAAAAGTCAAGGAAAGGTTTATATATAAAAGGAAATTTTCTTTGTTGGTTACCAGGGAGGGGAGAGGAAGGAACACTGCTAGACAGATAGAGAAAAGTACTGATTTGGGTGAAGAGAAGGGCAATGTACCAAATGTGAGTGATCAACATGGTGGCAATGAGGAAGAGGAAGACAGAGAAAGGTGCATGGGAGGTACAGACAACAAAGATGAATCCTTTACATATAGTACTGTGTTGTCAGTGATGTCAAACACTGATCTATGGGTGGATAAATGGGTAGACATGCTGAACTATTAGGTATGTCTGTGCAGTGGGGAGTGTGCCCATAGCCATTTATAGGGTTGGCAGACAATGGTTCTCCAAGTGCATTTGTATGTTCTGTAAGAATTCCCAGGTACATAGTAGAGCTGACAAGGGGCAAGGTTGTAGTCACTTTTTGGTCACAGTCAGCTACCCAGAGGGAGCAAGTAGTTGGACCTGTGGGCTCGGGAGCATGGTCACAGGGGACATGAAGCTCAACTGGCATAACATACTACACAAAAATATTGTTCTACATCCTACTTTGGTGAGTAGCAACTGGGATCTTAAAAGCTTGCAAGCAGCCATCTAGATGCAACTATCGGTCTCTCCTCGTCCAGAGTAAAGAACAAGGAAGAAAACTAAAGACGCATGGAAACGATTAGTCCAAGTGTCTGGTACCCCATGCGATTCTCAGCCTATACTACTATGAGACCAGAAGAACTAGATGGTGCCCAGCTACCACTGTCAACCACTCGGAGGGGGATCTATGGAGTAGATACTGGATAGAGTGGGAAAACAATGTGGAACAAAATTCAAAATCGTTATTTAAAAAAAAAAAAAAAAAGGACCAGGTTTGCTGGTCTGATGGAACCTGGTGGAACCACTGAGACTATGGCCCCTAGCTGCCCATCAGATCTGGAATTGAACACACACCCACGGCTTACAGCCAAACAAACAAAAAAAAGGCATATGAGGTGAACATTTACATTAGGTAGATACACTCCTTGGATAGATCAATCATGGGAGAATCACGGGAGAATAGAAGGGCTGTGTATGCAGAGGGAAACAGTTCAAAGGGCAGGAGTGCATGGGAGGGAAGGACACAGGAAAAAGGTAACTATAGGGAGGAAGTTGGAGGGGAGCTGTTGTATTGTGCAAAACGGAAGTCAATGTCATGAGACAAAGTACATGTGAGCTGCTGTATGGAAAATGAATTTGCTCTGTAAACTTTCACCCAAATCACAATAGAAATTAAAAGAAAAAAAAAAAAAGAGAGAAGAAGTGCAGTTACAGCACCATTTTTATTTTATTTGAGCACCTTTATTTTTGCTGTCCACTATTTTTTTCTTTAAAATTTTTACTTATTTTTTGACAAGGCTTACAGATAAAGGATCTGTGCAAATACTTCCATTCTTCAAGTGGTTTATTTATACTATTCTCATGTCAACCCTTTGGCAAGATTTTGATATGCTGCATGGAGATATTAATTCATAACTAAAACAACTTATTTTAACGAAATTATGCTTCTGATTCTCAAGGGGCACATCTTTAAGAATAACAGAGCAAGACTCACTGATTATTTCATGTGAAATATTTTATGAAAATTACTAGTAACTTAATGTATAAGGATAATTGCAGGTTTTCTTACCTCTGCACTGTGGTTACCAACTCCTTTTCTTTCTTTTTCTGGCAAGTTAGCTGGGCCTCTTTCTCTTGACATTGTTTTTCGATCTCATCAAGCTTTTTCTCCATGTCAATCAAAGTGTCTTGCAAGTTCTTATTTTTTTCTTCTAGAACCTGAAGCTAAAGAGAAATTTTTTAAAGTTCCTAACATATAGAACATATTTAAACATGTTTTTAACATATGGAATATATTTAAGTGTGTTTCTATTAGAAATTCTTAATTTGTTTTCAAGAATTTATACACTTATGGTTAAAATCACCCTATTTTCATTTCACCTTCAATACTTATTAACACTTGATCTGCTCCTTTGTATGGATAGAAGTTGGGACAATGGAATCATGAAGATGAAGAGAATGAGGTAAAATATTTCTAGAGGACAAAGATGGTAAAGTGAATGATGTTATGTTTTTTAACCTACATCAATCTCTGTTGCTGCTGATGCACCTCTTGGGGTTCTTTTTTAATTCCTTCTTGACTTTAACCTTTTTTGATATTTTAACTTTTAAATTAATATATAATAGAGAATGCGATGTAGACCTACAGTCTAGAACAACCACATTCCATGCATTAGGCCATTGATTTTCAACTAGGGGTGATTCCTCAAAAAGGAATATTTGGAAATGTTGTGGACATTTCTAGTTGTGCAGGGATGGAAGGAAGAGCAGTGCTCTTGGCATCTCATAGTAAGAGGCCAGAAATGCTGTTAAACATCTTACAACACACAGGACAGACTCCCACAACAAAAAAAAAAATTATCAGGCTCCAAAGATGAATAGTGCTGAGGTTAAAAAAATGGATTAGAAAGACTTTGGGGAGAGACTGAAGAGTAGGCTTGACAGATTTATAAATAAGGTTAAAAGGACAGGCTACACCAGAATTAGCAGAAAGACTTGAGAAGATGTTTTATTTAGAAAGGGAAACAGTTAGAAAGAGAAGTAAAAGGAGTGAATGGAGGTCATAGATCAATGTGCAAGAAAAGAATTTATGGCAAGGTTAAGGAGAATGAAGAAAATTAATCAAGTACCTGGAAAGAGAGTCAACAGAAGAGCTTGTTGAGCCTTAGTGGGGCTCAGAGAATACTGGGACAAGCCAGACTTGGGGTACTTTTGTGTGCATGAGTGGGGGACCTTAAGTGACAGAGCTACCACGCAGCTTCACTGGGAAGATGAGTACATACTAATTCCAATAAGAAAGATCTGCTCATGCTAAGATGAACAAAATTTCTGATTAAAGTTAAGGTCTAAAAACAAATTAAACAGAAAGATTTAACATACAGTTAGCCAAATACATAACTAAAATTTTAAATTATAAAAATTGCTAAATTTCTAAAGAATCAAATTAACTATAACAAGTTTTCATGCCATTAAAAGATGATAATTTTATTTCATGTTACCTGTAGACTCTGACTCTGTACATCATCTAGTGTTGGCAGATCAGCCAGATACTTTTCCAAGGTCTCAATTCTTCTCTGCTTTTCTTTGTTTTGTTCAGATTCCTTCTGACATTTCTTTTTCAGGCTACAGATGTACCTATCTCTCGTTTTAAGCTAAAGAAAAAGATTATGACTCTTTAATGGCTTTGAGTCATTAAAAAGAACAAAATCAACATTTCAACTCTAGGCATCATTGAATTCACCAACAATTGTAGACTGTCATTAAGATGACCACAAACTTTTATTAAGATTTACCTTGTTCATCAATTCTAAGATTCATACTTCAAATTTTTCTCTCTCTCAAGAACTTTTTGGGGTTTTTCTTGTTTGCTTCCTTGCTTGTACAAGTGATGGCATCTTATAAATTGATGTGAACTGGGAGGCAGTTACGAGGTAGTTGTTACTGCTTACATATGTGCAAACTAGTCAAGGCTACTAGTATCTTTGTCATTTCAATAGTATTTTGTAAATGTTGAAATTGTGTGTTGAGTTTAAATAAAGTTTAAAATTTCTTCAAAAACGGTACATTATAATTAGACATTGAAACAAAAATTATTGGATTCCCAGAAAAAGACAGAAAGAGAGCCTCGGGGTATAATTTTATATCAATGAAGCAAATATTCATCTCTGTAGGACTGACTCTAATTTCTCATTGTCTCAAAGATATATCTAAATGCTTTATGTGAACTGACAAAGGAAGATACCTACAAATAATTAAAGCTGTTTTGTTACTAACAGACATGCAAAGGAATTGTTTATCATGGACAAAGCAATGCAACTAAAGACAGAACTTGCCAAATCCCTAGGACCAGATGAAGGGCTAGTGAAACTAATCCATGCACCAAGCAAGACTACTGTTTAAAGCATGTGTCATAACTGAATTTGCAGCATATTTTCTTTCTATTGTTGTTGTGTTTTGCTATCGAGTCGGATCTGACTCAGCATGACACCTCCTTGGGTTTCCAAGGCAGTATTACTACACCAAAGTAGATTGCCCAACTTTCCTTCTGAGAAGTGGCTGGTGGGTTTGAACAGCCAGCCTTCTGGTTAGCAGTCAAGTGCCTTAGGCACTACACTACCATAGCTCCTGAATAAGTCATTGGTCATGCATAATTCTGTTGGTGATATCTGGCCTCTTTTCTATCACCATGGCTATCTTTTCCACCTACTCATGCTTCTTCTTTGCTTAACTTTCACATTCTAATCATACATATGTATCAATGCATATCAATTGCATGTTTGTGCAAAACCATCAAAAGGAATAACCTATGTGTAATTGGAATTCCAGAACAGGAAGAGACAAATAAAACCCACTAAGAAAATTGTCCAAGATTTGCTGTAAGACAATTTCCCTGGTATAACGAAAGATGAGAATATATCCATTCAAGAAGTCTAACAAACCCTAAACAGGATAGAACCCAAAAGAAAATCACCAAGACGTATCATTATCAAATTCATCAAAACCAAAGACAAAAAGAATCCTAAAAGCACAGGATAAACAAAAAATTACCTACAAGGGGCAACCAGTAAGACTAAGGTCAGATTTCTTGGCAGAAACCATGCAGGCGAGAAAACAATGGGATGGTATATATAAAACGCTGAAAGAAAAAATACTTCCAACCAAGAATTATATACCCAGCAAAACTGTGCCTCAGATACAATGGTAAAATTAGGAGATTTCCAGATAAGCAGAAATTAAGGGAATTTGTTAAATCCAAACCAACCTTGTAAGAGATGCTAAAGGGAGTCCTTTGGACAGAGAGCCAACAACAGCAAACAACCACCAACCATTAGCACACAGGACATAACCCAGAAACCAACCCAGTAATGGAAGTATCCAAAGTAAATAAGACTATAAGATTGTAAACAGGGAACCAGAGGCAACAATTGACAAATAAAGACAACTAGAAATCAAAAGAGGGAAAAAATTGTGTAGTCACAGAACTTCTAAATGGTAGGGAAGTCAAGATAACTGCAAGATAGAACGGACTGTTCTAAACTTGGGAAGAATATTATACATGACAGGGTAACCACAAATAAAAATGATAAACCTTCACATCATAATAAAAAAGAGGACAAGCACAAACATTTAGCAAATACTAAAACAATACCAACGAAGGAAGTGATAACATGACTCATAAAAAAAATGAACTCAGCACAGAAAATTACATGGAACAAAGAATTCAGCAACACCAAGAAAAAGCACGTAACAAAATGACAGCAACAAATATATACTTGATAATTACACTGAATGTCTATGGATTAAATGTACCACTCAAGAGATGGAGAGCTGCAGACTGGATAAGAAAACATAACCCATCAATATGCTATTTACAAGAGACATACCTCAGAGACAAAGACTAAAATAGACTAAAAATCAAAGGTTAGAAAAAAATGTATTAGGCAAATGGCAACTACAAAAGAGCAGGAGTGGAAATACTAATTTCTGATAAAATTGACTTTAAGATAAAAACAACCATAAGAGACAAGGACACTATATAATGATTAAAGGATCAATTGAACAAGAAGAATACATAACAATAATAAATATCTATGCACTCAATTAAAGAGCTCCAAAATACATAAACCAGACTCTAACAGAACTAAAAAGACAAATAGATGACTCTACAATCATAGTAGGAGACTTTAATATACCACTTTCAATGAAAGGTAGAACTGGAAAGAAACTCAACAAAGACACCGAGGAATTAAACAATACAACCAATCAACTTGACTTTATAGACATCTAACGAGCACTTCACCCAACAGCAGCACAATATACATTCTTTTCCAGTGCACATGGAACATTCTTCAGAACAGACCATAAGTTAGGCCACACAGCAAGCCTCAATAAATTTAAAAACACTGAAATACTGCAAAGCATCTTTTCAAATCACAATGCTATAAAATTAGAAATCAATAATAGTAAGATCAATGGAAAATGAGCAAACCCAAGGAAACAGAATAACACCCACCTTGAAAATGACGGGGTAATAGAAGAAATAAAAAATTAAATGGAAAAATTCCTTGAATCAAATGAGAATGAAAACACAACATACCAAAATCTTTGGGACATAGCAAAAGCAGTGATCAGAGGCCAATTTATAGCAATAAATCCACACATCGAAAAAGAATCAACATCTTAACCCAAGAACTCCAACAAGTAGAAAAAAAGCAGCAAAAAAAAAAAAAAAAAAAAAAGCCTACAGTCACCAGAAGAAAAAAAATAAAAGATTTGAGAAGAAATCAATGAAACAGAAACTAGAAAGACAATAAAAAAAAAATCAACAAGACTACAAATTGGTTCTTTGAAAAGATTAATAAAATTGACAAACCACTGGCAAATTTAACAAAGGAAAAGTGGGGGAGGAGAATACAAATAAATGCAGATAAAAAATGACTTGGCCAACACCACTACAGAACCAACAGAAATTACAATGATAATATCAGGATACTCTTATGGACTATACTCCAACAAATTCAAAAATTTAGAAGAAATGGACAGATTTCTAGAAACATACTACTTACAAAACTAACAGAGGCTGAGGTGGAAATTTTGAACAGACCCATAACAAAAGAAGAAAATGAAAAGGTCATAAAAAATTTACCAACAAAAGCAAACCCTGGCCCAGGCAGTTTCACTGGTGAATTCTACCACATGTTCAGAGAAGAACTGACACCAATCCTACTCAAACTATTCCAGAACACAGAAAAGGATTGAATCCTCCCAAATTCATTTTATGAAGCAAGCATACCGTTGGTACCAAAAGCAGGCAAAGACATCACTCAAAAAGAAAACTAACATCCCTCATGAATATGGATGCAAAAGTCTTCAACAAAATCCGAGCCAACAGACTCTAACAACACATCAAGAAAACCATTCATTATGACCAAGTGGGGTTCATATCAGGTATGCAAGGAGAGTTCAACAATAGAAAAACAATCAATGTCATCCATCACATAAATAAAACAAAGGAAAAGAATCACATGATCATATCAGTCAATGCAGAAAAATCATTTGATAACATCCAACACCCATTCCTGATCAAAACTCTCAACAAAATCTGAATAGAAGGGACATTCCTCAGCATAATAAAGGGCATATGGGCAAAACCAACAGCCAACATTATACTCAATGGAGAGAGACTGAAACCATTCCCCTTGTGAACAAGAACCAGAAAAGGATGCCCTCTATCACCATTTCTATTCAACATTGTATTAGAAGTCCTACCTAGGGCAATAAGGCAAGAAAGGGAAATCAAATGCATCCAAATTGGTAAGGAAGAAGTCAAACTATCCCTCTTTGCTGGTAATATGATTCTATGCACAGAAAATCCAAGAGACTCAGCAAAAAAACTACTGGAACTAATTGAGAGATTTAGCATCCTGGCGGGATACAAGATCAACATCCAAAAATCAGTTGGATTCCTCTATATCAGCAAAGAGATTGCTAAAAAAGAAATAAGGAAATCAATACCATTTATAATAGCTACCAAAAAAATAAAATACTTGGGAATAAATCTCACTAGGGACACAAAAGACCTATAGAAAGAAAATTACAAATCACTTCTCTAAGAAACCATAAGAGATCTACATAAATGGAAGAACATACCATGCTCGTGGATAGGAAGATTGAACATTGTGAAAATGTCAATTCTGCCCAAAGCAATCTATACATTCAATGCAATCTCAATCCAGGTATCATCAACATTCTTCAAGGATATGGAAAAACCAATCACCAATTTTATATGGAAAGGAAAGAAACCTCAAATAAGCAAAGCACTATTGAAGAAGAAGAACAAAGTAGGAGGTCTCACACTCCTGGATCTCAAAACCTACTATACAGCCATAGTAGTCAAGACAGCCTGGTACTGGTACAATGAGAGACACATAGACCAGTGGAACAGAATTGAGAACCCAGAAATAGATCCATTGACCTATGGTCACCTGGTTTTTGGCAAAGTGCTGAAATCCTTTAAATGGAGAAGAGATAGTCTGTTAAACAAACAGTGCTGGCAAAACTGGATATCCATTTATGGAAAAATGAAATCAAATGATCAGATGGATCAAAGACTTAAATGTGAAACCTAAAACTATAAAGTTCCTCAAGTAAAAAATAGGGGCAAATTTATGGGCCCTAATTAATGGAAGATGCGGCAATCTACTTCTGTAGTGATACTGCCTCGGAAACCCAAGAAGGGGTCACTATGAGTTGGGTCTGACTCGATGGTACATAACAACAACAACAACAATTAATGACATAAATAGACAGTCAAGCACAACCCAAAATGCATAAACAGCAGAAGATAAACTAAAAGAATGAGACCTTCCAAAAATTAAATTTTTATGTGCTTCCAAAGACTTCTCCAAAAGAGTCAAAAGAGAACCTACAGATTGGGAAAAAATATTCAGCAATGACATATCTGACAAGGAATTTATCTCTAAAATTTACAGAAACTCCAACACCTCAAAAACAGAAAGACAAATAATCCAATTTAAAAATGGGCAGAAAATATTAAGAGACTTCACCAAAGAGGATACTCAAGCAGCCAACAAACACATGAAGAAATGCTCACAGTCATTAGCCATCAGAGAGATGCAAATCAAAACAACAATGAGATACTATCTCACCCCAGCACTAATGGGAAAGTTCAACAAGACAGAAAATAACAAATGCTGGCAAGGATGTGGAGAGATAGGAACTCATACACTGTAGGTGTGACTGTAAAATGATACAACCACTGTGGAAAGCAGTATGGTGATTCCTTAAAAAGCTGGAATTAGAAATACCATTTGACCTAGCAATCCCATTACTAGATATATATCCTCAAGAAGTGAGAGCCACCAGGACAAGAACAGATACATGCACACCCATGTTCATCACAGCACTATTTATAATAGCAAAAAGATGGAAACAACCTATGTACCATCAACAGAAGAATGGATACCCAAACTATGGTATATACACACAATGGAATACTATGCAACCCTAAAGAATAACAGAGAATCTGTAAAACACCGTATAACAGGGATGAACTTGGGGGACATTATGCTGAGTGAAACAAGTCAATTACAGAAGGACAAGTATAGAATTAGTTCATCACTGCAAAAAGGCAAGGAAAGGTTTATATATGGAAGGAATCTTTCTTAGTTGGTTACCAGGGGTGGGAGAGGAGGGGAGGGAAGGGAACACTGGGGAGGGGGACACCAACTCATGTCACTTTAGTTGTGTATTTCACTGTATATAAATTATATTTCAATAAAATGTATTTTAAAATAAAATATGAGGTCCAGAGATCTTCAGTGACTTAACTAAAGATAGAGTTGGGATTTGAATCTACACCATCTGACTGAAAGCCAATATTCAACTCTATTCTTCCAGACTACTCATTACCGTATCTTTTCTCCTGCAGAGTACCTGGTGCATTCAAACCACCAACCTTTCAGTTAAGATCTGAGCCTGGCAATGTACTTACATAAAGATTATAGCCTAAGAAACCCTATGAGGCAGTTGTGCTCTGTCATATAGGGTCACTGTAAGTTGGTATCAATTCAACAATACTCAACAACTCATTATTAGGTTCCAGTAAGTTCCCTAGCAACCAGCTATTCCTGGATTTCCTATCAAACAGGACAGCAATGGCCTCAGCAATGACCCAGTAAGTTATAGAAGTAAACAGAACTAACCAGCCTACTTTTACTCAATATTCTGTAATTATTAGTAGTACTAAAGAATGAGTTGTAGAGTTAAATTGTCTTGACTTTTACTCCCAGTTTACTCCCAACAATTATTAGCTATATGGATTCAGATACGTTATTCAATTTCTCTAAGAGACTCAGTTACCTCATTTTTTTAAATGGGGATATAATATATATTTCATAGACTTTCTTTGAAAGGCAGGATTAAACAACAAAATGTATTTAATACACATTAACATGTTGCCTGGCTCACTTAAGAGCTCAACAATTGGAACTATCTGCTGCTGGTAGGACTATAAAAAGTATAATCACTATAAAAAACATATGGTGCTTCCTTAAAAAGTTAGAAATTCCATATGATACAGCAATCCCAATACTAGGTATATGACCTACAGAAATAAAAGCCATGATACAAGTAGACACATGCACACACATGTTCACCACAGCACTATTCACAGTAGTAAAAAGATGGTTAACACCTTAAATGCTCATCAACAGACGAATGGATAAAAAACCTATGGTGCATGCACACAATGGAATACTACCAAAATGTTAAATAACAACGATGAATCTGCAAAACACCTCAAAACATGGATGAAACTGGAAGCCATTATGCTAAGTGAAATTAGTCACACAGATATTATATGAGATCATGACCATAAAAAGTCAAGAAAAGGGTTACACTAAGAGAGAAATATTCTTTGAAGGTTAGGGGTGGGTAGTAGTGTGGGCAAACTGCTAACCAGAGGATTAAAAAAAAAAAAAAACGAACTCACTGCTGTTGAGTCGGACCCAACTCATAGCAACCCTGCCTTGGGTTTCTGAGGCAGTATCACTACGGAAGTAGATTGTCCAACCTTCCTTCCAAGGAGTGGCTGGTGGGTTTGAACCACCAGCAGAAGACAGCGATTAGCTGTCAAATGCCTTAGGCACTATGCCACCAGACATGTATTAATTTGGGTGAAGGGAAAGGCAATATACAATAAGAAGGAGGTCAGCACAAAATGATCAAGGAAAAGCAAGACACTGGGGAGAGCACAAGAGTTAAAGACAGCAAAGGTAATTACATATACAATTCTGCAACAGTAATAACAATAACCTACAAGAAGATACATAGACAGATATGCAAGCTGAACAGGTGTGGGAAGGCAAATGGGACTACACTCATAAATAGGTTTGACAGAGGCTATTTCTACATATGTATTTATATGTCTTGCAAATGTATCCACGAATGCAGTACAATATACAGAGGGCAAAGTTATGAAAACTTCTTAGCTATAAGTAAACACTGAGGGAATGAGTCACTGGACTTGGGGGATCAGGACCATAGTCTTGGAAGACATCAAGTTCAACTGGCATAATACAGTCCACAAAGAATGTTCTACATTCTACTTTGGTGAGTAGCAACTGGCCTCTTAAAAGCTTGCAAGTGAGGGCCATCTAAGGTACAGCTACTGGTCTTTTGCCATCCGAAGCAAAGAAGGGTGAAGAAAATCAAAGATGTATGGAATCAATTCATCCAAAGGACTAATGGACCATGCAAACCTCAGCTTTCATGACCCTGAGACCAGAAGAACTAGATAGTGTTCAGCTACCTGGCTGACTGCTCTGAAATGGTTAACAACAGAAGGTCCTAGATGGAGTGGGAGAAAAATGTGGAACAAAACTCAAAATCACAAAAAAGATCAGGCTTATTGGTCTGATAGAGACTGGCCGAACCCCCAAGACTATGGCCTTTAGTCACTTTTTTGGCATGGAACTGAACTCCCACCATAGCTGAACTTTCAGCCAAACAAAAGACAAATTTACAAGGTGAGCAATAACACCTTAGAACAATCAGTCCTACGAGATCAAAAGGGTAGCATTTTCCCAGGAAGAAAGCTCAGAAGGCAAGAAAGGACGGGAATGATGGATGAATGGAAACAAGAAACACAGGGTTGAGGAGTGGAAAGAGTGCTACTACATTGTGGGGATTGAAATCAATGTCATGAAACAATGTATGTTTGAACTGTTGAATGGAAAACGAGTATGTTCTGCAAATTTTCACCAAAAACACAATAAAAAGTTAAAAAATACAATAAAATCATGTGATACCGGGGGAAAAAAAGAGAGCTCAACAAAGGGTAACTAACTGCCCTACTGTTATTTTGATATTAAATGTTTTCCTGTCATAATCAGTTTTGATCAGGATTACAGAGGGCAAACAGAGAAGAAAACAATCCAATCTCATGTATGCCTACAGTGTATTTAGCTGATTCATTATCAATGAGCCCACTTTGTAGTCTTTGCACTCCCTTCAAGACCTCAAGTCATCTCCATTCCCTCTGATACAAACTCTAACCTCTACATTCAGTCCATCTCAAGGACCTCTGGTGTAGACATTTCCATTCTTAATCATCTCATTCATAGAGAAGTTCCTGTTTATTCTTTTCCAAGAGTAACTTGTTAGGGACTGAACTGTGTGTCTTCCAAGAAGATTTATTAGGAAAAAAAAAAAAAAAGAAGAAGAAGAAACATAATACTGGGGGGAGGGGTAGTTAAGTTTGTGTGTCAACTTGGCTGGGCCTAGTTGAGTGGTTGGGCAGCTGGATATAGTATTCTCCATGATGAGACTGGTAATCAACTCCATAGTAGAATCTACTGTAAGCAGCTGAGTAGCTGCCTCAGGGATAGGGTATACTTCCTGTATATAAGGAGAAGCCTTGGGGAACAGTCTCTAGCTTATGGCACACTTGAACCCTGTGTGTGCTGTGTCGTTCAGAAGCCTGCCATGCTCTGCCAACCTTGGGACTTTCAATGGATTTGAATTAATGGCCTGCCGTGTGGTTTGGTACCATCGGGACTGTGCCTTTTTACTTGTCAACCTTGGGCTTGTCAATCTCAGCAGCCAGCAGCTGTCCGAGTGAAGAAAATCCTCTATCTCCAGTGGGCTGGGAGCAGGAGGCAGAGCTGAAGCCCAAGGCTGAGGAGCTTTCACCAGCTCCTAGAGCCTGGCTCTCTGAACTCAAGACTTAACGCCTCCAAACTATAAGAAAATAAACTGTTTGTTCAAGCATCCCATTTAGAGTACATTCCTGTGTAATGTTTGGGAAATTCAGATTAATTATATGTGTGTGTGTGTGTATATGTGTGTGTGTATATATATATGTGTATGTGTGTGTGTGTATTATATAATTATATAAAATTATATATATAATTTCTAATTTGTAAAAGAGTATCATACCTATTTTTTAGTCAATTCTGATTCGTAGGACTCTAATAAATGAAGTAGTATATAAGATAAAATAGATGAGAACAATTCAATTGGCACGTGACTTAATGATACAGTGAATTATGCCTAGCTCTGTGCTGGGTGCTATAGAATATGTATTGGCCACGTTGTTCTTTATCTATACAATATCTCTTCCCTTTCTTCTATACTAACATAATACCTGTCTACTTTTGGAAATCTATTTCTATTATGTGGTGGTAGCTGGCTCTGATACTTTCAAACAACACGGGTGATCATGTGACTCAAGTGTGACCAAAAACAGATTTCCCTGTTAATATTCTGCTGGAAATTTTAGTAGAGACAGGTGCACCCCACCCTCCTCACCACCACCACCACCACCACCACCACCACCACCCTGCAGAAACTGATAAACTGGTAAGACATGTATCTTGATTTGACTGAGGTCACTGACCAAGGTCATCTGGTCTACCCTATAGAGAAGGTATCTTATCTCCATTTCAGTTATGGAGATAAGAACTCCAACAGCATTGGAGAAGGAACTATACACAATTGTGCCTTAAACTGAACTGTGTGTTATAATCATTTAGGCCCATGAATTTTTCCTTTTTTGATTTAAAAAACAAATAAAAAGATATGTTGAAGTTCTAATCCCTGTACCTGTGCATGTAACCTTGTTTGGAAATAGGATCTTTGAAGATATCAGTTAGGTTAACATAAGGTCCTATTGAAGCAGGGTGAGTCCCAATTCTACATGACTGGTGTCTTTACAAAAGAAAAGATACACAAAGACTAGAAAACAGAAGCAAGATGCCATGTGACGCTGCAGCTGCAAGCCAAGGAACACCTGGAGCTACTAGAAGCTAGGACAGAGATATGGAACAGATTTTTCCCTTAAAGCCTCAGGACTCAACATGCCAGACACCCTCATTTTGGAACCCCAGCCTCCAGAAACATGAGACAGTAAATTTCTACTCTTTTAAGCCACTCAGTTTGTGTTGTTTGGTTATGGCACCCTACAAAACTCATATAGTAACTTCCACCTTAATGTCTGTTACCAACTTTCCCTGTTTCTGTTAGGAGCTTATTCCGTTGTGCACCTATGCTGACACCTTTGATCTCTCTCTGCTTGTTAATTCTCTAGCCTTTATTTGGCGTCAACTGGCTCTCCTTTCTTCCCTTCTGGCAAAAATTATTTAATTCATTTAACAATACTACAGGCACCATGGCTAGTGTCGCATATACTACAGTGACACATTCAGATACAGCCCCTGCATTCATATAATACACCTACATCTATACATCAGAAAGTGCTTCTAGGATGGGCTGGAGATTCACTGGAAAAGAGACACAAGGGAACTTCTTGGTATGAAAGAAATGTTTTATGTCTTATTTTGGGTGGTAGTTAGATGAGTATATACAATTGGCAAAACTGATCAAACTGAACACCCAAGATTTGTACATTTTATTGAACATGAATTTTATTCTCAAATTTTAAAAACAAGTAAAATATATAGAATTAGGGACTTCAGGAAGATGGCGGACTAGATAGAAAAACTGCACAGACCCTCTTCAACAAAGAAAAGGGAAACCAATTGACACAGACACAGAAGTTAATCTTGGACCCCTGAGCCTTGAACGGAAGGATACAGAAGTAGACTAAACCCCAACTAGCAGAAGAATTTGCATGAAAATACCAAAAAAGGGGATATACGGAGCTGCAGTCTGGCAGGGACCTGAGCGCCCCTGACGGCACAAACGACTTGGACATTCCTGAGTGGCGGTAGGACTTAAGAATTAACTTAAAAATCCCCTGCTAGACAGGGTCCGTGTGGACTGTATACAGTGGCTAGGGAACAAACTGGGTTAGGTGAAGAGAAAGGTGGGCTGAGTGGTAGATTTCTGCCAGTCCGGAGGACGCTGCCATGTTGTACGTTTAAGCGGCTTGATATTTAAAGAGACAGTGCTCTCGCAGATTTCTGGGGCTTAAGATCACGCTCTGCTTTCCGGCAGCCCCAGGGGCACTTGGGACCTGCAAGGCTGAGGGGGTACGACATTCTTCTTGTTACTGCATCCTGCACCCGCTTGGTGGGCGGGGGTGTGGACATCCCCACTCCCACCTACCTTTTGGGCCCACACAGGAACTCAACCGCAATCTGTGTGCTCAGACGGAGGGTGCCCGATGCAGTCCTCCTCCGATTTTTTTTTTTTTTCTTTTTCTTTCTATTTTTTTTTTCTTTTTCACTCCCTTTTTCCCGGTGACTAGTTTGCTTGTATTTGTCTGCTCCAAAACTAATATTATTGATACATTTGTCCTTTTTGTTATTGTTCTTGATCTTCCCCTACCAGGTCCTAATTTTCAACAGTTTTCTTTTCCCTGTGCCTGATTGAAATTCTGCCTCCCCCAATTTAAGGGTTTTTCTGTTTTTTTTTTTTTTTT